>NC_042615.1:350850961-351043507 GCF_901001135.1 Rhinatrema bivittatum
CGAGAGAAGGCTTTCATAAACTCCAGATCCTAAAACATCTCAAACCATTACTGTACCCGAATGACTTCAGAACAATTCTTCAGACCCTCATTTTCTCAAGCCTAGATTATTGCAACGCAATTTTCTTAGGACTACCTAAATCCTCCCTAAAACCACTACAATTACTTCAAAATGCTGCTGCATGAGTGCTAACCGGAAAAAAGAAGTTTGATCACATCTCCCCAACCCTAAAAAACCTTCACTGGTTACCTATTTCACAAAGAATTAAATACAAATCCTTAACCATCCTACATAACGAAATTTACAAAGACAACAATCATCCCTGGACAACATGATTACAATTCGCAAATCACCCCGCTCTTCAAGATCTTCTGACAAATTACAGCTATTCATTCCTCCTCTCTCATCTGCAAAACTATCCTCTACTAGACATAGAGCCTTCTCTATAGCTGGACCAAAAGAATGGAACTCTATCCCAGGATACCTAAGTTCCATCAAAGATTCCAAAAATTTCAAAAAAGAACTAAAAACATGGTTGCTTAGACAATCATACACAGAATGATATGATCTATATATACCAATTCCAACCTTCATCTTGAACCCTAATACTTCTATAATAAGTTTATGCAAAAAATTAAACCTATATTGTCTCTTTCTAACATGTTATACTCTGCTTTTGCCGAGATGTTATATATATATTTTCTCTTTGTATTGTGTTATAATTTATAATTTATAACTGTTCATTGTATGAATTTGTTACACTGTAAACCGGAATGAAGGCACTCAGCTATATATCGGTATAAAAAAGAATATAAATAAATATATGTGATTTTTTCATAATTCGTTTTATATCTTTATCACATACAATACCAGTTTTTTTTTATTGTTGAGCGTCCTATCCTGATGATGTCACCCCATATGTGAGGACTACCATCCTGCTTGTCCTGTGAGAATGACTAAGCTTGAAAGCTAGCTAACTGATGTACACATCGAAGTTACAACTCTTTAGGCTGCTAGTATGGCCCAGATTAAAGATAGTTTAACTATTCATTAAAATTTGGAATTGTTTAAGAAATCAGAGCGGCCTCTGAGGGAACTAGCCTGACCTTCCCACCCCTTCCCCGGCCTCTTCGCTGTAGGAACGTGAGGATCCTATTCTACATGACACTGGAGGATTCCTCGAGCTATTCAAATCAGTTTTTTATACCAGTTTTTTTATCAGTTTTTTATACCACTGCAGGATCTTCTTTGGTTCACCTGAAGCAAGGTAAAAAACCTCTGGCTGACTTCGCTATCGAATTCAAGACACTGGCATCTGAATTACATTAGGATCCTAAATGCATGAGGACCCTCTTCTTTGAAGGACTGAACTCTCGTCTGAAGGATGAGCTTGCTGCTCGTGAAATGCCTGAGACCTTGTCTAGCCTTCCCGCTAGCCTTACCTTCCCACCCCTTCCCCTAACCTTTCCCCCCCCCCCCCCCAGACCTACTCTAACCTCCCCCAAAGGTTTTATCCTACCTTTTGTGCCTGCCGCTGGGCAAGCGCAAGTTGCGAGCACCGGCAGGCTGCCGGCACACGATCCCTCGACATAGCGGAAATGGCCGCTGTGTTGCAGGTCTCTGGTCCCGCCCCGTCCCCGGACCGCCCTGCCAACGCCCGGCCCCTTTTATAAAGCCCTGGGATTTACATGCTTCCCGGGGCTTTACGTGCGCTGCTGGGCCTTTTTAAAATAGGCCCGGTGCGCGTAACGCTAGTTACGCGTGTAACCTTTTCAAAATCCAGCCCTAAGATGGTAACTTTCAAACCGGTGCACATGATCATTGGCCTGCATCCAGGGACATGGCTATTTTATAACTTGCGTGCATATATGCTCACATAAAACAGATTGGCAGCATGTACATGTTGCGTCCATCGGTGCTAGACGGCTTCGCCCCGTTTGCCTCACCTTGTTCACGGCTCCTCCCGCTTCTCTTGGGAAAATGGCTGCTGCCGCGTCTACAAGCCAACCTCTCCGGCGCCCCCAGAACGGCTATGGTGCTGCCTCCCGCCATGCTCCTCCCAAGGGCCTACTAGGGTGCGCAGGCGCACGCCACCCACGTCTTTATTCCAGCATTGGCGCAAACCTCGGGGCGTTCCCTTCTACTGATGTCATGCCATCCGGGTATATAGCCTGTACTTTATTGCTAGCTCGTTGAGTTAGCAAAGGATTGGTTTTGGCCGGTCTAAGCTACTCTGCCACTTCCGTGCTGCCGGTGGAAGCTTTCTCTCTGCCCTTTGGGGTATTGCTAACCTTGGGTACCCACTCCTCGGGGGCCCTCTGCTTTATTTCAGGTGCCTTACAGGGATTAGGTACTCGCTCCTCGAGGGCTTGCTCTCCCTGCCTCGGTGCCGCTACCAACTTCTTCAACCTGGTGGAATCGCATACCAACAGCAACCATATAATGAGTAATCTAACTCTCAGTCTATCTCATCCACAGTACTGCCATGCTGGGAAACCTACACCGGATTTCCCCTATACCAATGGGGTGGGAACGGTTCCCTCTGCCGAGGGTCCTCAGACTGCTACATCCAGACTACCTCACTAATGCCACCTCTGGTGATACACTTCAAGTTGTTTAATAAAAGAACTAACTCTGTTTTTGTGCATCTGTGTTTAGCTAAGTACTGTGGTGCCTCACGGGGCTCCTTCCTGTGGACGTGGTCATCTGCCTCAGTACCCAAGAATCCACCCAAACACCGCTTAACCATAATAGATTGCTAACTCCATGGATTTGGCTCAGTTCACCGCATTGCAGGCCATTCCAGGCTTGGCCCAGCGAATCTCCAAAAGCAGACTGCGCTGGAGAGTTTGACTACTGCATTCAACTTACTGCACACACAGATGAATCTACCTACCACCACAGGTAAAGAAGCTACACCGCCAGAAGTGACGGTCAAGACTATTGTACCTCTAGCTGCTCCTACACGCTTCTCGGGGGAAATTTGGAGATGCAGAGGTTTTATTAATCAGTGTTGCATTCACTTCTCCCTGCAACCTAGCCATTTCCCCACAGCTTATGCCAAGACCACCTATATCTTGTCGTACCTGGATGGAAGAGCATTGACATGGGCCTCTTCGCTGTGGGAACGTGAGGATCCTATTCTACATGACATTGGAGGATTCCTCGAGCTATTCAAATCATTTTTCATGACCCTGCCCGGTATACCACTACAGGATCTTCTTTGGTTCACCTGAAGCAAGGTAAAAAACCTCTGGCTGACTTCGCTATCGAATTCAAGACATTGGCATCTGAATTACATTAGGATCCTAAATGCCTGAGGTCCCTCTTCTTTGAAGGATTGAACTCTCATCTGAAGGATGAGCTCGCTGCTCGTGAAATGCCTGAGACCTTGGCTGAAATAGTGAAGTTGGTAACAAGGATTGATCGCTGACTTCGTGAAAATGTTCAAGAGACCAAGACTCCCAGAAGGCCATTTCAGGGAGAAACTCGAGTAAAGTCCACACCCAGGCCTGTTCCCGCCATTTCAGCGGCTGGCGAGGAAGAACCAATGCAATTAGGCCGCAGCCATCTGACAGCTAAAGAGAGAAGAACACGGAAGAAACTGGGGCTGTGTATGTACTGTGGACAAGCTGGCCATGCTGTCCAAACATGCCCCTATATGTCGGGGAAACTGGTAGACCTAAGTCCTGCGGGAGGACTCTTCTTAGGTCTTACTGCCCCCTCTCCTCTGCTCTTTCTTCCTGTATCCTTGATCTGCGGACCTTTAGAGTATCAGACTCTTGCCATAGTGGACTCAGGGGCAGGAGGTAACTTCATTCTTGTTATGGTTAATGGTGTTTGGGTGGATCCTTGGACATTGTGGCAGCTGACGAAGCCCACGGGGGCAGTCCCGTGAGGGACCACGTTGTCAAGCTAAACTCCGGACAGACAAACACAGATTTGATTATTTTATTAAACAGTGTGAATGGCCAGAAGTGGCAGTAGTGAGTAGTGGTTGTAGAGCCCGGCTGGGCGCATCTCACACAGAATGCTGGAACAGTGGATCGTCTGCAAGGCAGTGTTGTAGTGGAAAGAAACTGAGAGTTATGAGCACACAATAAGATAAACATTCAGAGTCCCAATGTAGAAATAGGAGAAGCTCTGAGACAAGGAGAGCAGGCCCTCGAGGAGTGAGTACTTGATCCCTTAGAGCAGAGAGACTCGGTAGTGTTGTACTCACTTAGCAGTAACAGAGATTCCACTAGACAAAAGGTCTGGCACCGGAGCAGAGAGCAGGCCCTCGAGGAGCAAGTACTTGATTCCAGTGAAGCAGTACTGTGGAGAGAGATGGTTTCTGTACTCACTGATGGTAACTGTAAGTTAGTTCTTCCAAGTAGAAGGGTAGAGGTTGCAGGCAGCAACACAGGGAACATGGGCCCTCAAGGAGTGAGTACCGGTTTCCTGATAGCACCTGAAAGAAGCAGAGAGGCCCCCGAGGAGCGGGTACCTGTTAGAGACCCCAAAGGGTAGTAAGAGTTCCAGATAGCGCTGGAATGGCAGAGTAACTTAGGAATGGAGAGCGAATCCCATCCGTACGAATTCTGTTGCTAACTCAACGAGCTAGCATATACTGTAAGCAGATATACCCGGACGTCGTGACGTCAGAATAGGGGGATGCCCCTGAGGTTCGCGCCAACGTAGAGTTAAAGACGAGGGCGGCGTGCGCGTGCACCCTAGAGGTACCTTGAAGGAGAATGGTGGGAGGCAGCACCAAAGCCGGTCCAGGGATGCCAGAGAGAACAGCAAGCAGATGCTGTGGCGGCCATCAGTCCAAGGTGAGCGGGAGGAGCTGAGAGTAGAGAGTAGAGAGAGGTAGGCGGGGCGAAGCCATCGAAGACCGACGGATGCAACAATTCTTCGACGATTAGTGGAGCACTTGCGGATTCCCACTACACTATGTAGTCCCCGTTACTCCTATCTTCAATTCATGGAGAGCCCTTGCCAGGTGAAGTAACCCAGCTCACCGAACCAGTATGTCTGCGGAGTGGTGCTCTCCATTCTGAAACGATCCCCATCTTTGTTTTGGAGAAGGCCATGCACCCTATAGTGCTGGGGCTACAGTGGCTGCTGCAGCATATTCCTCAATTCAATTGGGCTACTCTGGAGCTTTCACGATGGGGCCCAGATTGTCATGGTAAATGCCTGATGGAGGTCGCTCCTATACCCTGCATGCCAACTACCCCAGTGATACCGGGGTTGCCGCCTCAATATGCATCGTTCCAAGATGTTTTTTCTAAAGAAGCTGCAGATGTACTACTGCCTCACAGATCCTATGACTGCACTATTAATCTGAAGCTGAACACTGAACCACCCAAGGGACGGATGTACCCTCTCTTAGAGGCAGAGAATAAAGCCATGTCCGAATATATTCAGGAAAATCTTCAAAAAGGCTTCAAAAGACCCTCCAAGTCTCCTGCTGGTGCAGGCTTCTTCTTTGTGGGGAAGAAGGACGGAACATTACGTCCATGTATAGATTACAGAGGTCTCAATGAGATAACTGTGAAAGATCATTACCCGCTACCTCTCATCTCAGAGCTATTTGACAGACTACAAGGAGCCAAGATCTTTTCCAAGCTTGATCTTAAAGGAGCCTACAACTTACTTCGCATTCGCTCAGGCAATGAATGGAAGACGGCCTTCAACACCCGGGATGGTCACTTTGAATATTTAGTGATGCCCTTTGGCCTGTGCAATGCCCCGGCTGTCTTTCAAAATGTAATGAACGACATTTTCAGGGATCTCCTTTACAAATGTATCATAAGAACATAAGAACATAAGAAATTGCCATGCTGGGTCAGACCAAGGGTCCATCAAGCCCAGCATCCTGTTTCCAACAGAGGCCAAAACCAGGCCACAAGAACCTGGCAATTACCCAAACACTAAGAAGGTCCCATGCTACTGATGCAATTAATAGCAGTGGCTATTCCCTAAGTAAAATTGATTAATAGCCATTAATTGACTTCTCCTCCAAGAACTTATCCAAACCTTTTTTGAACCCAGCTACACTAACTGCACTAACCACATCCTCTGGCAACAAATTCCAGAGCTTTATTGTGCGTTGAGTGAAAAAGAATTTTCTCCGATTAGTCTTAAATGTGCTACTTGCTAACTTCATGGAATGCCCCCTAGTCCTTCTATTATTCGAAAGTGAAAAGAACCGAGTCACATCTACTCGTTCAAGACCTCTCATGATCTTAAAGACCTCTATCATATCCCTCCTCAGCTGTCTCTTCTCCAAGCTGGTATAACAACACAAAGGGCAATTTTAAGTACCACTCCCTATATCACTATCATCAACATATAAAAATTAGAGAGACAACAAATTCCATCAAATCAATGTTATATTTATTTATATAGAAAACCCCACAAAACCCTACATAGACAATTTTAAAACTAAGCTAGCACATTCATACTCACACACCACAATAAAATATCGCATGAAGTTTGAGATGTTCATAAACCAAATTTTTAGTTATAAATATGATTATACATTTGATTCATCTTCAATAATGCAAACATATATTTATTAATGAATGTACATAAAATTGTTACTCCATTAATTTATTTTCAACAAGAATCCATTATTAGATGAGTCCGACAAAAGATATCTTCGTTTCGCCTCACTATTTAGAGGCTTCCTCAGGGACTGTATTTATAACTTTTTACTTGCAGTCATGCACTACAAAAAATCATAATGTCGTTAGAAACTTTCTACCGCAATCAACTCATGCATAATCTTCAATCAATTATCAATATGATATTTCCCAACAATGTTCAAAAATCTCATTACTAATCCATATTGTGAACAAACATCTACACTGGCCCGGCCCCACAAAGCTCACTTACCTTCCTGACTCGACTCACCCTATACCACCGCTCTAATTTCAAAACGCATTCTATACACAAATCACCCTCATCTATACAACCAAACTGAAGCCCACGCTTTACACTCACAAAGACCCCAAATGCGCAACTCAAACTAACTTAAAGAATGAGTACACTCACGTTATTATATTGCGTTCACTATAACCACACTCAGGCGTCCAAATGTTCCGACATGTCTTCAAAAGTATCATCAACTGGGCTTAACTATTCAAAATGCTGTGCAAGTGGCATACGTATCTTGACTCATTATATGCTTACGCATTACAGATGAAAAAATCTTTAGCCACAACAGCCAACCTGCATGCTCAAACTGTCATGATTCTGCAATGATATAAAACAAAAAATCATTAAAGCAAGCCTCAACAAACTTTTACCTGCGAAACTTACTAAAAAGCGGTCCCATTGAAGTTATCCAGTACTCACGTTTCCTCGGAAGTGACGTCAAACGGCGTCACCCACAGCGATGTGGATTTCAAAGCGCTAACAACAACTTTATATAGAAGGCACAATTCCATCCTGACAAATCAACAGCCTAGCAGTGATACCCCTTTGTTGATAGAAAGTTTAACCACACACAAGTCTGAAAGTTAATAAATCAGAACAGGGGAAGTGAATCCATATTGGTGCTATTTGAAAACACTCCACTCACACATCAATCGGAAAGCTAATAAATCAGAGCGAGGAAATCCTCCAACCCTTAAAGAGCAAGTAAATCCATCATAGTGCTGTTTAAAAGAAAGCACTCCACTCAATAGGTCCATTCAACCCGTTTGGAATTATAGTGTGCCAACTAAAAATAAACCGCTGTTCTATTTTTCTCAATAATGTTGACAAATCACCGCCATGCTTAAGCGAGACATGTTTGATAACAAAAAACCGAATATCCTCCGCAACATGATTCTTTTCTACCCAATGATTCACTAAAGGGGCGTGTTCACGAACTGATTTAATCCGACTCCGATGTTCAATAATTCGGCAACGTATAGGTCTTACTGTCTGTCCTACATAAATTAAATTACATGGGCAGACGATGGCGTAAATTACGCTACTGGTATTGCAATCAAAAACTTGAGGGATCCGATACGGATATTTTAGATGAGGATGATCAAAGAACTGACATTGCAACGTAAGAGAGCACACAGAACAAGACCCACATGGGATCTGTCCGTGGGGGGAATCTAAATCCCCAGATACTTGCCGACCTTTCAATTTATCATACAGTGAATGACGTTTTTTAATGGCAAATATAGGCTTATCTATAAAGCATGGTATAGATGACAAAACGTGCCAATGATTATTAATAACTTCTTTAATTTGAGTAACTTTAGAAGAAAATGGAATAGTACAAATCAACCTAGTAGGAGATTCTTTTGGAAAATGAATTAATAAATTTTCCCTATTAGCGTACAATGCACGCTTGTATGCCTTTTTAATAACAGACCTCGTATACCCTCGAGCAAGGAATCTCTCTTGTAATTGAACAGCCTGAATCTTGAATTCAGCAGTGGAAGTACATAAACGCCTATACCGGAGGAACTGGCCCACCGGGATATTATCCTTAAGATGTTTGGGGTGAAAACTCCGATAGTGCAATAGAGTATTTCTATCCGTACTTTTCCTATGGACACTAGTGACCAATTTCCCATTTTGGATCTGGACTCTCATGTCCAAAAAAACAATAGATTGATGATGTTTAGTAAAAGTGAACTCTAAATGTGGATCACAGGAGTTTAAAAATTGCATAAACCCATCCAATTCACTAGTACCACCACTCCAAATAAAAAATAAATCATCAATGTAGCGTTTCCAATATTTAACGTACTGGAACCATGCAGATTTATAAACATGTTTATCTTCAAATTGAGCGACATACAACCCAGCAATGCTGGGAGCCATGGGAGAACTCATGGGAATGCCTTGGATTTGAAGAAAAAAGTCAGATTGAAAACTGAACACATTTTGCGTCAATGCTATTTCTGCAATCATGTTGAGGAATATTAATCTCCTAGAACTCATATCAATTTTGGCCAGTTCTGTTTTAATAATTTCAAGAGCTGCACGTTGAGGTATACATGTGTATAGTGAGGTGATGTCAGCAGTCAATAAAACCCAATTAGGTTGGATATCAGGCACCCCTGCAAGTTGGTTTATGAAGTCAGTGGAATCTTTCACGTATGAAGGCACTGCTATCACTTGAGGCTGTAAATAGTGATCTATCATTTGAGCAACATAGTTCCTATGCCTGCTACAATCGATCTACCGGGGGGATTATTTAGAGTCTTATGAACTTTGGGTAATATGTACAGATGCGCTGTGGTAGGAAAGGACACCAACAAAAATTGATATTCCTTATTAGTAATCACCTTATCTTTCTTAGCTAATTCCAAAAGCTCAGTAATATGTAAATGTAATCTAGACGTGGGATTATACTCTAATCTTCTATAAGCCTGCTGGTTGTTTAATTGACGATATACTTCCTTATCGTAATCTGTTTGATTCATTACCACAATAGCGCCACCTTTATCAGCGGCGCTGATTTTTATAGAAGTATCATCTCGCAGTTGAATCATAGCTTGCCATTGCTCTTTTGTAAGGTTATGTTGGATATAATCCCTTTGCGTATCTAATAAATCTAAATCCCTCAAAACAAGACTCTGAAATGTTTGCAACAAATGACTTGGAGCTAAAGGCGGACTCCATTAGAAGAATTAAAAAAAGATACGGAGTTAGAGCTTGTGAAAATTCAAAATGAATTACCTGCGGATTCATTAGCAAATCATATGAGCGAGCTGCAACCCCCGCTGAATGACCTCCTGCAGTCGATCTCCTGCCGGCGCCATTTTCCGTACGGAAAATGATTCGCGGCAGGAAATCGCTCCCGGACCCCCGCTGGACCCCCAGGAACTTTTGGCCAGCTTGGGGGGGCCTCCTGACCCCCACAAGACTTGCCAAATGTCCAGCGGGGGTCGGGAACGACCTCCTGCAGTCGAATCGTGTTCGTCTATGGCCGCCGCCATTTTGCGCCGCCATTTTAGAAAATGGCGCCGGCTGAAGACAACATGATTCAATTGCAGGAGGCCGTTTTGGACCGCCGCCGTTCCGGACCGCCGCTGGATCCCCAGGTAATTTAAAGCATTTGGGGGGGGTTCGGGAGGGTGGGGGATTTAATTTAAAGGGTCGGGGTGGGTTTTAGGGGGTTTTAGTGTGCCGGTTTTCCTGCCCTCCCCCTTCCCCCGATTTACGATTTTTTGACGATAAATCGGGGGAATTGGTATTGTATTGTGGCCCTAACGATTTTTGATGATTTAAAATATATCGGACGATATTTTAAATCGTCAAAAAACAATTCACATCCCTACAAAAGAGTGCTGCAAAGACTCCATGAGAATCATCTTTACGCTAAGTTGTCTAAATGCGAATTTCACATGGAATCAGTGCCTTTCCAGGGCTATATTGATTCCAACCATGGGTTCCAGATGGATCCACAGAAGCTGTAGAGCATAAAGAATTGGGCTCAACCCACTGGTCTGAAGGCTCTCAGACGTTTCTTGGGTTTTACCAACTATTACAGGTCTTTCATCAGAGGCAATTTCTGCATTCCAGCAACTAAAAGACGCCTTCTCGAACAAGCCGTGTCTCCGATACCCAGATCCCACTAAGCCCTTCATCGTTGAGGTCGATGCCTCAGATGTTGGCGTAGGGGCTGTACTAAGCCAAGCCGGTGATTCCAAGGCATTACACCCATGTTCATTCTTCTCTCGTTGCTTCTCTCCTGCAGAGAAAAATTACGGAATAGGAGATAAAGAGCTCCTGGCTATAAAGATGGCATTCGAGGAATGGTGCCCTTGGTTTGAAGGAGCACAACATCAAGTCACAGTCTTTACAGACCATAAGAATTTGGAGTACCTCCGCCACGCACAGTGCCTAAACCATAGGCAAGCGAGATGGTCTCTGTTTTTTAACAGATTCGACTTTGTGCTGAAATACCGCCTTGGAGATAAAAACATCAGAGCAGATGCCTTATCTCGCTCATTCCTCTCTGAAGATATCCCAGAGGAACCACAACACATCATTGATCCGAAAAGAGTCATTTTGGCAGCTACTCACTCAGTACCTGCAGGTAAAACCATCGTACCCAAGAACCTCAGATAAAAGCTGTTAGCATGGGCTCACGACTCTAAACTGGCTGGACACCCTGGTCAACGCAGAACTCTGTCTAAATTACAAAAGTTTTACTGGTGGCCCACCATGAAGGAAGACACATTCTCCTATGTTGCTTCCTGCGTGAATTGTACCAGACAGAAGACACCACTCAGTCGTCCTTGGGGTCTACTCCAACCCTTACCAGTACCAGATAAGCCATGGACACACATTGCCACAGACTTTGTGGTGGACTTACCACTCTCAGGCGGAAACAACACGATTTGGGTAACTGTAGATCGGTTCTCAAAGAAGGCTCACTTTGTGGCTCTCCCTGGTTTACCCACAGCTATGGAGCTTGCCCAGCTCTTCATCATGCACATCTTCCGCCTACATGGCAAGCCTAAGCACATAGTCTCCGATCGTGGAGTCCAATTCACAGCTAAATTTTGGAAGGCATTGGCAAGAAGTTTGACATTTCTCTCGACTTCACCTCAGCATACCATCCTCAATCTAACGGACAAACAGAGAGGATGAATAGGACACTCAAGCAGTTCATTCGTGCCTACGTGAACACTCGCCAGAATGATTGGGCAGAACTGTTGCCCTGGGCTGAATTCGCCATTAACTCTCATCCAGCAACATCCACTGGATCAACACCATTCGAAGTGGTTTACGGACGACTACCATTGCCACCACTGCCACTTCCACTGTCCATGTTGTCCCCAGCAGCTCAATCTACTGCCAAAAATATTCAACAACTCTGGACTCGGACCAAAGAGATGCTTCTCAAAGCAGGACTTCGAGCTAAGAAAGGATACCATACTCATCACTGCAAGGCTCCTGATTTCCAGCCTGGTGACAAAGTCTGCCTATCCACTAAGCACTTAAGACTTAAAATACCTTCAGCTCGCTTCACTCCACGCTTCGTTGGACCTTTTCCCATTCTCCGACAATTAGGCAATCTCACCTATAGTCTGAAGCTACCACCTACATTGAAGATTCATAATGCGTTCCATGTCTCACTATTGAAGCCATGATCCTTAGTGAGTTCTCTAACAAGACACTTGAACCTACACCAATCGATGAAGAAGAAGAATCGAGTACAAGGTAGATGCTGTCCTTGACGTAAGAAAAAGAGGAAGAGTATGGGAATACCTCCTGTCATGGGAAGGTTATGGACCTGAAGATAACTCTTGGACACCTTTGGCTAATATACTGGATAAAGAGATGATACAAGAATTCCACAGAATGCATCCTCAGAAATCAAGACCAGGTAGGAAGTCCAGAGGACGCCCTTTGAAGGGGGGTACTGTTGCGTCCGTCTGTGCTAGACGGCTTTGCCCCGTTTGCCTCACCTTGTTCATGGCTCCTCCCGCTTCCCTTGGGAAAATGGCTGCCGCAGCATCTACAAGCTGACCTCTCTGGCATCTCCGGAATGGCTATGGTGCAGTCTCCTGCCATGCTCCTCCTAAGGGCCTACTAGGGTGCATGCACGCATGCCACCCACGTCTTTATTCCAGCATTGGCGCGAACCTCGGGGGCGTTCCCCTCTACTGACATCATGCCACCTGGGTATATAGCCTGTACTTTATTGCTGGCTCGTTGAGTTAGCAAAGGATTGGTTTCGGCTTGTCTAAGCTACTCTGCCGCTTCCGTGCTGCCACTGGAAGCTTTCTCTCTGCCCTTTGGGGTATTGCTAACCTTGGGTACCCGCTCCTCGTGAGCCCTCTGCTTTAATTCAGGTGCCTTACAGGAATCAGGTACTCACTCCTTGAGGGCCTGCTCTCCCTACCTCGGTGCCGCTACCAACTTCTTCAACCTGGTGGAATCACATACCAACAGCAACCTTATAGTGAGTAATCTAACTCTCAGTCTATCTCATTCACAGTACTGCCATGTTGGGAAACCTACACTGGAGTTCCCCTATACCAACGGGGTGAGAAGGGTCCCCTCTGCCAAGGGTCCTCAGACTGCTACATCCAGACTACCTCACTACTGCCACCTCTGGTAGTACACTTCAAGCTTTTTAATAAAAGAACTAACTCTGTGTTTGTGCGTCTGCGTTTAGCCAAGTACTGTGGCGCCTCACGGGGCTCCTCCCCATGGGTGTGGTCATCTGCCTCAGTACCCAAGAATCCACCCAAACATTGCTTAACCATAACAGTACATATATGCCAAATTTTAAGTGGGTTCGCACAAGTGCACACAAATGCTGCTTCTACTGTGTAAATAGGGGGATTTTAAAAGGAGCCTGCACCAATGCCATTCTCATGCTTACCAGTTCATTTCCATTTCACCCAGTTAAGAGATAGGTCTTCCAAACCCCCCTGGTGTAATAGCCTTCATTCTCCCCTTTTATCTCCAATTCTTAAAATCCTGTCAATCTGCCTATTTATCTTTATTTTAGAACTTATTCAGCATCCATAGCAGAAGTTATGCAGCAGGAGACCATAGCATGCATTGGATTGCGTAAGTAGTTACATGCACATCTCAGCTTCACAACCCAAAACGCTTATGCCCTGCCCAGTAGGGATGTGAATCGTTTTTTGACGATTTAAAACAAACGTCAGATATATTTTAAATCGTCAAAATTCGTTAGAGCCGCGATACAATAGCAATTCCCCCGATTTATCGTCAAAAAATCGTAAATCGGGGGAGGGCGGGAAAACCGGCACACCAAAACAACCCTAAAACCCACCCGACCCTTTAAAACAAATCCCCCACCTTCCTGAAGCCCCCCAAAATGTTTTAAATTACCTGGGGTCCAGTGTGTGTATGTGTGTGTGGGGGGGTGTCCCGGCGCGATCTCCCGCTCTCGGGCCACAGCTGCGTTAATAGAAATGGCGCCGGTGGCCCTTTGCCCTTACCGTATGACAGGGCAAAGGTAGCGCCGGCGCCATTTTGGTTCCTGTCACCCGACGTCATGAGTGCAGGAGATCGCTCCCGGACCCCCGCTGGACCCCCAGGGACTTTTGGCCAGCTGGGGGGGCCTCCTGACCCCTACAAGACTTGTCAAAAGTCCAGCGGTGGTCCAGGAGCGACCTCCTGCACGCGGGCCGTATTGCCAATATTCAAAATGGCGCCGGCGCTACTTTTGCCCTCACTATGTCGACATAGTGAGGGCAAAATGGCGCCGGCGCCCGTGACGTCGGGTGACAGGAACCAAAATGGCGCTGGCGCTACCTTTGCCCTGTCATATGGTAAGGGCAAAGGGCCACCGGCGCCATTTCTATTAACGCAGCCATGGCCCGAGAGCGGGAGATCGCGCCGGACCCCCCCCCCCCACCACTGGACCCCAGGTAATTTAAAACATTTTGGGAGGCTTCGGGAGGGTGGGGGAGGGTTTTAGGGTTGTTTTGGTGTGCCGGTTTTCCCGCCCTTCCCCGATTTACGATTTTTTTTACCAAAAAAACCCATGACGATCAGATTTCCCTCCCCCCCCCAGCCAAAATCGATCGTTAAGACGATCGATCACACGATTCACATCCCTACTGCCCAGACCACACCCTTGCCCTATCTCTTTTTGAAAACTTCCAAAATGTGTGCTCAGCAGCACATTTTGGCAAGTATCTTTTGGCGGCTTTTAAAATATGCTCAGCACACATGAGCCCAACATATTTGCACATCCCCTATTTAATTCACATGTTGGACTTTTAAAATTCACTTTTAAAGTTATTACTGATCTATAAGAAAGGGATCTGTTTCGTGCCATTTATTTATTTATTTATTTATTTATTTATTTAATTAAGGCTTTTATATACCGAGTTTCTTGATACAGATCAAATCAGCTCGGTTTACATCGAACTAAGCAATTAACAGAAACAACAAGAGACAACTTTGAAGAAGTTGAGGAAGCATAAAGTTACATTGTAACACAGGGCACGTGAACTGGGGAAAAGAAATAAAGAGGGGAGAATAAAGATAAATTACTATATACAAATGAAGATGTGGGGGGGGGGCGGAGGATCTAGCCTCGTTGCGACATATTTGTATGCTTTAGAATAAGTTCATTTACAGATGATGATGTCACTCATGATGATGTCACTCATGAGTCATGACTAATTAATCTTGCTGTCTACAGAGAATCTTGGTTATAGGTACGCAAACTTGCTATCCCTGATGAAGAATATTTCCACCATTTTCTTTCTATTTATTCAGTAAATATTTGCTCAGGTATAATCCTGAAACTTAAAAATTCTCTGATTTTTTGCCACTTCTGTTTTCAACTTTGGAAAACACAGAAATTGCTACTGTTTAAAACTGCAAACATTTCTTGAATATGGTGCAGCTTTGATGTTTAATGCTGCTTTGCTTCTGTGAGATATGTTATAAAGTATTTATGATGATTATGCTCTATTATACCTTTACATGTTGCATACTGTGATATTTTCAGATATGAGTATAATTAGAGTTGTATTAATGAAACTGAGCTACCTTTTTAAATGTATTTAAATATTTTGTAATTTCAGCACTGCGTAATATAGTACCATGTAATATTTTTTAAGAAGGATGTAATATTGAATTTTTTTCATTATAGTCATCATGGAGGCAATTATCACGATTATGTTGATTATTGCAAATTTTAAATGCATTTTTACCTGCAACATTTGAGGCAATTTTTAACTGAAAAGTATGTGCATACTTTCCCTTTCAAAATTGCTGAAGAAAGAATATCTGCAAACATTTTCATCTTCTTTGCTGCAGATATATTTTCTGGCCAAAACCATATGTGTAGTTTGAGAAAGCAAAATGGCATGTGTTGTTGCCTTTCTCAACCTTTCCCTGCTCCTTGAATGCCTTTAGAAAATATATGGGTAAAAGTTGGCATGTTGTGGAACAATGTGCATACTTTTACGTACATGCAGGGTGGGCAATTTACAGACAGCTTTATTTATCCAGGTAAATGGCTTTTGAAAATTGTCTTCTATGCTACTCTTATTTAGTATTTGTGATTGACGTCTAATATTTAATTTTCTTTTTCTTTCAGGATCCAATTATTGAAAAAAATGAGATGCTAGGGAAAGTCACATACCTTAATTCTGAGCTAGAGTCAACAAAAGAAATGCTGTGCAAAACCACTGATGAACTCACTTCTAGAAAGAAGGACCTAGAAAAAGCTGAGAAAACCATTGCTGATTTGACATCTAGCATGGAAGAGAAGAAAACCAATGAGGCAGACAGAGAGGTATATAGTAGAGACTTTAAGGGACATAGTAGAACATTCTCCTCTCTGGCACCCCCCTGTACCTTTAGAGGAGTAATGTTCCCCGAAAGAAAACAACTCCTTGAAATAGTAGAAAGTGATTCTATAGCTGAGACTTGCTTTCTATATAATGTATTATCTTCTTGCACCAAAGATACTTCTGAAGAGGTATATGCCTAGGAGTGTAAGGATAGGACTGTCATTGCTATTGGTGATCTGATGATTAGGAAAGTAGATAACTGAGCAACTGATAGCTATGATGATTAATTGGTAGCTTGCCTACTGGGTGTGTAGGTAGCAAGTCTCATGTGTTCTTTAGATGGGGCTTTAAAAAATACTGGAAAGGAGCCATCTGTAATGATACAGGTGGATTTCAATGAAATGGAAAGGTACAGGAGGAAAATTTTGGAGTTCAAATTGAAACTTCTTAGTAGGAAATTAAAATCCAGAATCTTCAAAGTAGCATTCTCAGAAATGCTTCCAGTTTTATATATATATATATATATATATATATATATATATATATATATATATATATATATATATATATATATATATATCTCACAGGACAAGCAGGATGTTAGTCCTCACATATGGGTGACATCACAGGATGGAGCCCAATCACGGAACACTTTTGTCAAAGTTTCTAGAACTTTGACTGGCACCTACTGGGCATGCCCAGTATGGCACTAAACCTGCAGCCAGCAGGGGTCCCCCTTCAGTCTTCTTTTTTCCGCGCAGCAGTAGCCACGCGGGTTAAGGAGCTCCACAAAGATTCCTGACAGGAATTTTCCTCACGGAATTACTAAAAACTTTCATACCCCACAGTGGTCCCTCTTTCGAATTTTTGACTCCGCGGTACTCCGGTAAGTTTTTTACCCGTTCTCGGTCGATTCCCGTCGAGTTTGGCCCTCACGGCCTACTGGCCGTCGACCACACCGCGGCTCAATTTTTTCAAAGGCCATGGCGTCGGGGTTCTGTCAGTGCCCGGACTGTACTCACACCACATCCATAACAGACCCTCATAAAGTCTGTGTAATGTGTCTCGGGTGCAAGCATGATGTGCTGATTTGCACCAAATGTTCCTTAATGACACCAAAAGGTCGTAAGGCCAGAATGGAGAAAATGGAACTTCTCTTTCGTTCTCAAACTCTGACGCCTTCTATTGCATCAACGTCGTCTGAACCGGCACCATCCACTTCGCGCCAGTATCGGCCACAGGCAGGTGACCGTCTGGCATCGATGACTTCTCGGCCTTTGACTACTTCTACTCCCCCTCAGGACTGAGGGGATCGTAGAGAGAAACATCGACATCAACACCGGAAATCTCGGACCATCGATGAAGGAAAATCATCGACCTCGCCATCATCCGAGCTGCCATCAAAGAAACCCCGTCCAGAAAAGGCATCAACCCTTTCTGCGACCGGGTCACCGAGGCAACCCTCACCCGGACGGGTATTGGGAGCCGCGACTCCGCCTTTAACGGTGGTCCCTCCGGCTATGCCTCTGCCTCCTTCTTCCCTTCCGGAGCCGGGGCTGCTTGCTCCAGGTCTCCGTGAAGAACTGGACTGGATGGTTCAGGAGGCCATCAATAAGGCGATGCAAGGACTCCAAGTTCCCCCGGCACCGAAATCAGTGCCGGTGCAGAACCGACCATCGATCCCATTCCGGCAGCATTGGCACTGCTGCTCTCGAAGATGGAAGCGCTTATACCCACTTTTCCACCGATGGATCCTGGGTCACCAATGGTTCCGGTGCCTTCCCTGCTTACCCTGTCATTGGGAGGAGAAACACCGTTCCGCATTCCTCCATCGGGAGTCCTGCTGATGCCTCAACCATCGATGCCGATGCATGCATCGGCGCCACTGATCCATCCATCGATGCCCTCGATGCCTGCACCGGTGCCTCCAGTACTTCCCTCGATGCCTTCAGAGCCTAGACCGGGACCTTCAGGAATACCATCATCCCGTCCTTCTCAGGTTCCTAGAGGGGCAAGTGCTGATCCCTATGACACCTGAACTGACGATTCATCTCAAGACACCGATGATTTACCATCGCCACCTTCTACTGAAAGTAGGAAGTGTTCTCCTCCAGAGGAATTGTCCTTCTTAAATTTTATGAAGAAAATGTCTGAATTGGTTCCCTTCCAATTGCAGACTGAGCAAGATGATAGGCACCAAATGATGGAGCTGTTACAATTCCTGGATGCTCCCAAGGAAATAACCTCCATCCCTTTTCACCAGGTTCTTTTGGATCTTCTCAAAAAGGATTGGGAACACCCTGGTTCCGTAGCCCCAGTCAACCGAAAGGCAGATACCACTTACTTGGTACAGTCAGCCCCAGGGTTCCAGAAACCTCATCTGGATCACCAATCTGTGGTTGTAGAATCTTCCCAAAAGAGGGCACGACGCTCAAAACCCCAGTCCTCCTTCCCCCCAGGTAAGGAGCAGAAATTCCTGGATGCCATTGGCCGGACTGTCTTCCAGGGTTCAATGCTCATCTCTCGGATCATCTCTTACGAGCTCTATATAACCCAATATAATAGGGTCTTATTCAAGCAGATACAGGACTTTACAGAGTTCCTGCCTCAGCAATTCCAGGAACAGCTTCAAACCCTGGTACACAGGGGTTTTGAAGGCAGGGAAGCATGACATAAGATCCTCTTATGATATCTTCGACACCGCATCCAGGGTATCTGCAGCTGCTGTTTCTGCAAGAAGATGGGCCTGGCTTAAGTCTTCAGACTTGCGCCCTGAATTACAAGACAGATTGTCTGATCTGCCCTGCATAAGAGACAATCTGTTTGGCGAACAGATTGAACGGACGGTGGCGGAACTCAAGGAGCATCATGAGACCCTTCGCCAACTCTCTCTGATGCCTTCTGAGTATTCCTCCAAACAGCCATTCAAGAAGGATACTAAAAAGTAATTCTTCCGTCCAAAGAAGTCCTATCCACCACTCGTTCCATGAGACTTTTCCAAAAGGCCCAGTCTCGTCAACCTCGGAAACAAAAGCTGCAAGCAGCTCCTCAGCCGGGTCCTGCTTCCGGTTTTTGACTCCTGCACAGAGAGCAGCAGCCAGCCCCCCCTGCCTCAGATACCAGTGGGGCAGGGGGGGCTGGCACAATCGACCTCCAGTGGGGGAGGTCAATTGTGCCATTTCCACAACAAGTGGCACACAATCACCTCAGACCAGTGGGTCCTTGCCATAATCTCTCAGGGTTATCACCTGAACTATCTCTCCATCCCACCGTTCTCCCCACCTCTGCTGACATGGGGAACATCCAACCACTCACCACTCCTGGAACAGGATGTCTCCCTCCTCCTCCAGTCTAGAGCAATAGAACCAGTGCCCTACTCCCAACAAGGCCTAGGATTCTATTCCCGGTACTTTCTAATCTCCAAAAAATCAGGCGGCATTTGTCCAATTCTGGACCTATGTGCTCTCAACAAGTACCTCCACCGAGAAAAGTTCAAGGTGGTAACCTTGGGTTCCCTTCTTCCTCTTCTGCAAAGAGGAGACTGGCACTGCTCTCTAGATCTCCAGGACGTGTACACACACATTGCGATAACTCCATCTCATCACAAATTTCTGAGATTTCTGGTAGGCCCCAAGCACTATCAGTACCGAGTGCTACCATTCGGCCTGGCATCTGCACCACGAGTCTTCACCAAGTGCCTCGTAGTAGTAGCAGCCTTCCTCAGGACTCAAGGTGTTCACGTCTACCCCTATCTAGACGATTGGTTGATCAGGGCTTCCAATCAGGAAACTGCTCTGTCGTCCCTACATCTTACCTTACACATTCTGATTTCGCTAAGATTTCTCGTCAATTATGAGAAATCCTGCTTAGTTCCATCTCAAACTTTGTCTTCATAGGGTCAGACTTGGACACCCTTCAAGCAAAGGCATTTCTGCCTTGACAGCGAGCTCTCACTCTCATTTCTCTCACATACCAGCTACAGTCTCAGCACCGCTCGAATGCACACCACTTCCTCATCCTGCTGGGACACATGGCGTCCTCAGTACAGGTTACCCCAATGGCCCACTTGGCCATGAGAGTCATGCAGTGGACGCTAAGGTCACAATGGACTCAGTCCGTCCAACCTCTGTCGACCATTGTCCACATCACCGACCCACTTCGTCAATCTCTAGCCTGGTGGAAAAATCAGATCAATCTCCTCTAAGGCCTACCCTTCTAGGCTCCAGACCCTCAAATAATTCTCACCACCGATGCTTCCTACCTCAGCTGGGGAGCTCATTAGGCAATTTGCAGACACAAGGAGCTTGATCTCCAGAGGAAGCCAAACACCAAATCAATTTCCTGGAGCTGCGAGCAATCAGGTCATCTTGATTCATATGGACAACCAGGTGGCCATGTGGAACATCAACAAACAGGGAGGGACGGGCTCCTACCTACTGAATCAGGAAACTGCGCAGATATGGGCGGATGCCCTCTCCCATTCGATGTACCTCAGGGCCACCTACTTGCCGGGAGTGGACAATGTGTTGGCAGACAAGCTGAGTCGCACCTTTCAACCACACGAGTGGTCCCTCAACCCCACAGTGGCAGATTCAATATTCCAACATTAGGGTTATCCTCACATAGACCTCTTTGCTTCACCTCAAAACCGCAAAGTAGAGAACTTTTGCTCTCTCACTCGCAGCCAACACTCTCAGCCAAGAGATGCGTTCTCCCTCTCATGGGCAACCGGTCTCCCTCATGAATTCCCTCCACTTCCATTTCTCTCGAAGAATCTCGTGAAGTTACATCAGGAGAAGGGAAGCATGATCCTGATAGCACTTCACTGGCCTCGCCAAGTGTGGTTTCCAATACTTCAGGACCTCTCCATTCGCAGGCACATTCCCTTGGGAAAGGACTCGCTTCTGATCACTCAGAACGACGGGTGCCTACGCCACCCCAATCTTCAGGCCTTGTCCCTGACGGCCTGGATGTTGACAGGTTAATTCTTCAGCCACTTAACCTTTGGAAGCCAGTTTCCCGTGTCCTGATTGCTTCATGGAAGCCTTCCACAAGAAAATCTTATCTTTACAAATGGAACAGGTTTAAATCATGGTGTTCTTCTCAATCCCTTGATCCCTTTACCTGTTCCACCACGAAATTTCTAGACTATCTCTGGTACTTGTCAGAATCAGGTCTAAAAACGTCCTCCATCAGAATGCATGTCAGAGCAGTGGCCGCCTTCCATAAAGGTATCAGTGACGTTCCTATTTCAGTACAAGCCCTCATAACACGTTTTCTGAAGGGCTTGCTTCACCTGAAGCCTCCACTACGCCCTCCGGCCCTTCCTTGGGACCTCAATCTGGTTTTGGGGCGGCTCATGAAACCACTATTCGAGCCTCTCCAATCCTGTGATCTTTGCTATTTCACATGGAAAATGATTTTTCTTTTAGCAATAACATCTGCTCGCAGAGTTAGTGAGTTACAGGCCCTAGTTACCTATCCGCCTTACACTAAACTTCTGCAGGACCGGGCAGTACTCCGCACTCACCCTAAGTTCTTACCTAAGGTAGTATCAAAGTTTCACATTAATCAATGCATTATACTGCCTACCTTCTTTCCCAGGCCCCTCTCCAATCCAGGGGAACAGGCTCTGCATACCCTTGACTGTAAACGGGCTCTAGTGTTCTACCTAGACCGTACAGTTGCCCACAGGAAGATCACTCAGTTATTCGTCTCCTTCCATCCCAACAAATTAGGGCAACCTGTGATTAAGCAGACTCTCTCCTCCTGGTTGGCGGACTGCATATCTTTTTGCTATCAGCAAGCAGGCATTCCTTTTCAAGACCGTGTTAAAGCACACTCTGTGAGGGCCATGGCGACTTCAGTAGCACACCTACGATCGGTTCTGCTTCCTGACATTTGCAGGGCTGCCACCTGGAGTTCTCTCCATACCTTCGCAGCCCACTATTGCTTGGACAAAGCCGGAAGACAAGATTCCATCTTCAGCCAGTCTGTCCTGCGTAACCTGTTTCCAACGTGACATATCAACACCCTTCCGCCTGCCCGGTGGGGTTCAGGATGCCCTCTACCAAATTCCACCCCAGTTGTTGTGCCTGTTGCACGCCGTTGGGTACATTTGGTGCATGCTCGGACATCCTCAGCTCGGTACTCACCCATATGTGAGGACTACCATCCTGCTTGTCCTGTGAGAAAGCAAATGTTGCTTACCTGTAACAGGTGTTCTCACAGGACAGCAGGAGGTTAGTCCTCACGAAACCCGCCCGCCGCCCCACGGTGTTGGGTTCATAGCGTTTTGTTGTTTTATTTTTCGGCACTACCTGTAGTTTTCAAATAAGACTGAAGAGGGAACCCTGCTGGCTGCAGTGTTAGTGCCATGCTGGGCATGCCCAGTAGGGGCCAGTCAAAGTTCTGGAAACTTTGACAAAAGTGTTCCATGATTGGGTTCCATCCTGTGATGTCACCCATATGTGAGGACTAACATCCTGCTGTCCTGTGAGAACACCTGTTATAGGTAAGCAACATTTGCTATTTCAGTGGAGACATAGGTTCACACGAATGCCCAACTCAGGCCGAGTTTCACCCCACTTGGGGCTGCCTCAGGGGCTGTGTCAAGTTGTTCTCTCTGTATATATCAGAACACACTCTATGGGTTAATACACCGAGTGTTTAATAATCTTGTGGTCTGTGAATTTGATACTGTTTCATTTCTGTCCTTGGTGTACATGAGTGGTGACTATACCCGATTGAAACAGCATCAAATTCACAGACCACAAGATTATTAAACACTCGGTGTATTAACCCTAGAGTGTGTTCTGATATATACAGAGAGAACAATATGACACAGCCCCTGAGGCAGCCCAAGTGGGGCGAAACTCGGCTTGAGTCGGGCATTCGTATGAACCTATGTCTCTACTGAAATAAAGGCTTACACATGGACTACCTTGGTGTCTAATCTATATTGTTGTCCAAACGTAGATGGTAATAGTACTCACTGATGGTGTCTGTAGCGAATTCTTCCAAGTAGAAGAGGAGATAGATGCAGGCAGCGAGTCAGGGAACATGGGCCCTCAAGGAGCGAGTACCGGTTACCTGATAGCGACCTGAAAGAAACAATGAGGCCCTCGAGGAGCGGGTACCCTGTTAGCAGAAAGAGTCCAATTGGAGTTGGAAGGCAGAGTAACTGGGTACGGAGAGCGAATCCCATCTGTAAGATCACCCCTTGTTAACTCAACGGCTAGCAATAAACAGTAGGCTTAAATATCCGGGCAGCGTGACATCATCACAGGGTAACGCCCCTGAGGAACGCGCCAATGAGGAAATAAGAATGAGGGCCGCGTGGCGCGCGCGTGCCCTAAGATACCTGGAGAGCATGGCGGGAGGCAGCGCCCAAGCCATTCCGGGCATGCCGGAGAGGATGGCAGGCAGACACCGCGGCAGCCAGGCGTCTGTCAACAGCAGGAGGCGCCGCAAGAAAGGAAAGGTAGGTGGAGTGAAGACGTCGGGCAGTGACAGTCGCAACAGTACCCCCCTTCAAAGGGCGGACTCCTCTGTGGGTACCAGGTTTTGGTTTCCAAGGATGCGAGAGATGAAACTGATGGAGCATCTCTTTGTCAAAGATATTAGGCTGAGGCTCCCAAGAATCTTCTTTGGGGCCAAAACCTTCCCATGAAAGAAGGTATTCCCAAGTTTTGCCTCGTCTTCGGACATCAAGGATAGTTTCGACCTTGTATGCTAGGTCATCTTCTGCATTGATGGGAGATGGTTCCTGAGACTTGGAAGAGAACTCACTGAGAATGAGTGGTTTCAAAAGTGAAACATGAAAAGTGTTGTGGATGTTTAATCCAGGTGGTAGCTTCAGACTGTAAGTGATGTTGCCAAGACATCGGAGGATTGGAAATGGTCCAACGTAGCGAGGAGCAAATCGAGTGGAGGGTAACTTCAGTCTTAGGTGCTTAGTGGATAGCCAGACTTTGTCACCAGGTTGAAAGATAGGCGCTTTGGAATAGTGAGTGTCATAAAACCTTTTGGCTCGATCACTCGCTCTGAGTAGCATTTCTTTCGTCTGAGTCCATAATTGATGGATATCATCTTTTATTTATTTATTAAAATTTCTAAACCGATATTTGGTGGAAGCCATCATATCTCTTTACAAGGTTACATAAAAACATTTAAACTAAAAATCAAAACAAACATTTACAAATAATAAAACGACAATTCTAATAAGTTAAAAATCCATACAATTTTCATAATAATGGCCTAACAGTGAGACATTTGGACAACAACATTCAACACTGACCAACGCAACAATGTTTCACCTCTGCTTTTAGTTATTTCCTTATTTCCTTATTTTGTGATTTTATTTTTTTGTTTCACAAATTACTGTCACCATCATGAAATGCTTGCTGAAAAAGCCATGTTTTGACTTTTTTTTCTAAATGTCATTCTGTTTGGCTCTAGCCGAATGTCAACAGGTAACTTATTCCAAATTTTTGGCGCAGCAAGTGACAGAGCTCTTTCCTTTACTGATGTTAATTTTGCTGAGATCATTGAGGGAATGGATAATAAGCCTTTATTAGCGGATCTCATATCTCTTTGGGGTGTATGTTAGGGATGTGAATCGTTTTAGGACGATTAAAATTATCGTCCGATAATTTTAATATCGTCTTAAACCGTTATGGAACACAATACAATAGAGATTCTAACGATTTATCGTTATAAATCGTTAGAATCGTGAGCCGGCACACTAAAACCCCCTAAAACCCACCCCCGACCCTTTAAATTAAATCCCCCACCCTCCCGAACCCCCCCAAATGACTTAAATAACCTGCGGGTCCAGCGGCGGTCCGGAACGGCAGCGGTCCGGAATGGGCTCCTGCTCCTGAATCTTGTTGTCTTCAGCCGGCGCCATTTTCCAAAATGGCGCCGAAAAATGGCGGCGGCCATAGACGAACACGATTGGACGGCAGGAGGTCCTTCCGGACCCCCGCTGGACTTTTGGCAAGTCTCGTGGGGGTCAGGAGGCCCCCCACAAGCTGGCCAAAGTTCCTGGAGGTCCAGCGGGGGTCAGGGAGCGATTTCCCGCCGCGAATCGTTTTCGTACGGAAAATGGCGCCGGCAGGAGATCGACTGCAGGAGGTCGTTCAGCGAGGGTTCCGGCGCCTCGCTGAACAACCTCCTGCAGTCGATCTCCTGCCGGCGCCATTTTCCGTACGAAAACGATTCGCGGCGGGAAATCGCTCCCTGACCCCCGCTGGACCTCCAGGAACTTTTGGCCAGCTTGTGGGGGGCCTCCTGACCCCCACGAGACTTGCCAAAAGTCCAGCGGGGGTCCTGCCGTCCAATCGTGTTCGTCTATGGCCGCCGCCATTTTTCGGCGCCATTTTGGAAAATGGCGCCGGCTGAAGACAACAAGATTCAGGAGCAGGAGCCCGTTCCGGACCGCTGCCGTTCCGGACCGCCGCTGGACCCGCAGGTTATTTAAGTCATTTGGGGGGGGTTCGGGAGGGTGGGGGATTTAATTTAAAGGGTCGGGGGTGGGTTTTAGGGGGTTTTAATGTGCCGGTTTTGCGATTTTTAGATTTTTAGATTTTTCACGATTTTTCACGATTTTTCATGATATTTTACCCCCCCCAAACGGCAACAATACGATTCCCTCCCCCTCCCAGCCGAAATCGATCGTTAAGACGATCGAGGACACGATTCACATCCCTAGTGTATGTACTCTTATTGCAGCGTTCAGCCATTCCAAATTTTCTCCATGTACTGCTCTATGGAGGATACATAGGGTTTTAAACTGTATTCGCTGTTCAATTGGCAGCCAGTGAAATTCATGCAGAATTGGTGTAATGTGTTCCCTTCTCTTTGATCCTGTTAGTAACCTTGCGGCAGAATTCTGCATAATTTGTAGCGGTCTAAGTGTTGTGTGGGGTAAACCTAGGAGTAAGGAGTTACAGTAATCTATGGATTGAAAAATCAAGGCCTGAAGGACAGTTCTGAAATTCTTTGGTTTTAGTAATGCTTTTAATCTTCTCAATACAAGTAGCTTATAGTATCCCTCTTTCGTTTTATTCGCAATGTGTGTTTTAAAGTTTAGTTCTTGGTCAAGGTATATCCCTAAGTCTCTGACTGAAGATGCCATTTTAATTTGATGATTTTTGTAATTGAATAATAGGTTATTAGTATTTGGTAATATTTTCCTTTCAAGCATGATTATTTCGGTCTTTGCAACATTAATACAGAATTTCAGTTGGTTCAAAGATTGTTTAATTACATTAAGGTATAATGATATTAATTGAAAAGCGGTCTCAATTGTATCAGTGATTGGGATTATGATCTGAATATCATCGGCATATAAAAAATACTTTAGCCAGAATCTAGATAAAAGGTGGCACAGAGGGAGTAGATAGATATTGAATAAGGTTGCTGACAAGGCTGAACCTTGTGGTACGCCTGTCTCAAGGTTGATGATCTTGGAAGTGACATTGTTAAATTTGACCTGATATGCTCTGTTCTGTAGAAATGAAGTTAACCATTTTAGAGGTTTGTTACAGATACCAATCTCGCTTAGTCTTTGTCTCATGATTTTATGGTCAACAGTGTCAAATGCTGCTGAAAGATTGATCATCAGCAGTAAGTATTTTTTTCCGGTATCAAAACCTCTTAGTACATAATCATGTAGAGAAAGAAGAAGAGTTTCAGTGCTTAAATTTTTTTGAAAGCTGAATTGTGTTGGATACAGAATTTCATTGTCTTCAAGATGTTGATTTAGTTGTTTTAGAACTAATTTTTCAATGATTTTTGCAAGTAGCGGGAGATTTGAGATTGGTCTGTAATTACTCATGATTTTATTGTCCATGCCTTTTTTTTTCAAAATGGGTTTAATTATGGCTCGCTTTAGATCTGTGGGTAGGACTCCGTCATTAAGTGATAAGTTTGTAATTGTCATAGTTGTTGGTGCAATAGTTTGCTCCATCTGTTTTAAGGATGAGATTGGGATAATATCAAGAGGGTGTAATGCTGGATTTAAATTACGAATTGAGCTGCTGGGGACATCACTGAGAGCTTCAGTGGAAGTGGCAGTGATGGTGAACGTCCATATACCACTTGAAAAGGTTGATCCAGTGGATGACGCTGGATGAGAATTAATGGCAAATTCAGCCCATGGTAACAGTTCGGCCCAGTTATTCTGATGGCAACTCACATAGGCCCAAATGAACTGTTTCAGGGTCCTATTCATCCATTCTGTTTGGCCATTTGATTGAGGATGATAGGCAGATGTATAATCTAGAGAGATGTTGAAGAGCTTGTACAAAGCCTTCCAGAATTTTGCCATGAACTGTGATCCTTGATCCGAGACTATGTGCTTTGGTAGGCCGTGAAGGCGAAAGATGTGGGTTATGAAGAGCTTTGCAAGCTCCAAGGCTGAAGGTAAGCCAGGAAGCGCCATGAAGTGGGCCATCTTGCTGAAGCGGCTGACTGTGACCCAAATGGTATTCATACCTCCAGAGAGGGGAAGGTCAACTACAAAGTCAGTAGCGATATGCATCCTGGGCTGTTCCGGAACTGGAAGCGATTGCAGCAATCCCAAGGTTGGCCTGAAGTAGGTTTGTGCTTGGCACAGATGTTACAAGATGCTACGTAGGAGAGTGTATCTTCCTTGATAGTTGGCCATCAATAATACTTCTGGAGCTTCAGCAGGGTATGGCATTGACCAGGATGGCCAGCCAGCTTGGAATCGTGCGCCCAAAAGAGCACTTTCTTCCTGAGGTGTTTAGGTATGATGGTCTTACCAGCGGGTACAGTATGAATAGCCGCCAAGACGAATTTCTTCGGGTCTATAATATGCTGAGGTTCTTCTGGAGCATCCTCCGAGAGAAAGGAGTGTAACAGGGCATCAGCTCTGGTATTCTTGTCTCCGGGGCGATATTTGAGCACAGAGTCAAAATGGTTAAAAAATAAGGACCATCTGGCTTGTCTATGGTTAAGACGTTGCGCATGGAGAAGATACTCTAGATTTTTATGGTCCGTAAACACGGTAATTTGATGTTGAGCACCTCGAGCCAAGGCCGCCATTCCTCGAATGCTAACTTAATAGCCAGGAGCGCTTTATCTCCGATCCCATAGTTTTTCTCTGCTGGAGAGAAATGTCATGAGAAGAAGGAGCAAGGACATAAGGATTTGGAGTCTCCGGTTTGGCTCAATACAGCTCCCACACCGACATCAGAAGCATCGACCTCCACGATGAATGGCTTGTTGGGGTCTGGATGACGCAGGCATGGTTCAGTGGAAAAGGCAGTCTTTAAATCATTGAACGCGGAAATGGTCTCCGCAGACCATTTGGAAGCATTGGCCCCTTTCTGGGTCATTGCAGTTTAAGGGCACAGTTAAAGAAGAGTAGTTCTTAATGAAGCTTCTATAGTAATTAGTGAACCCCAAAAATCATCTCAGGGCCTTCAGGCTGGTAGGTTGGGACCAATTTTTAATACTCTCTAATTTTTGGGGATCCATCTGGAAGCCATCTTTGGACACAATGTAGCCAAGAAAAGGTGCAGAGTCCTTATTGAATTCGCACTTGGATAGCTTGGCATAGAGCCGATGTTCTCAGAGTCTTTGTAGTACTTGTTTGACGTCCTCTAGTTGAGTAGACAAGTCCTGAGAAACTCCAGATACTCCCTCAGATACTGGAACTGCGATTCCAAGGTTGCTGAGCTGCAAAGAGACTGTAGATAGTGAATAGACAGGATATGCAGTTGTACATAGCCAGTGCTAGATGATAACTTACATAAGGTCTTGAAATAGCTCAGTAGCTGGAAAGGGTTAGGCCCTCGAGGAGTGAGTACCTGGTTCCAGGGACAGCTCTGAGAGAGCGGTGGTTACTCACAATAATCTGTATCTGGAGTAGCTTATTAATCAATAGAGAATCTTCAGAGTGTTCAGGAACATAGGCCCTCGAGGAGCGAGTACTGATTCCTAGCTGCAATCTGAAATAGAGAAAGAGAATGAGGCCCCCGAGGAGCGGGTACCTCTGGTAAGTTCAGGGAGGCAGAGTAGCTTGGACGAATTTGTATCCTCGTCCGAGTCCGAATCGAAGTCCTTGCTAACTCGATCTGTTAGCAAAAGAAAAGACCTTTTATGTTGGAAGCGGATGACGTCAATACAGGGGGCCGCCCCTGAGGTTCGCGCCCTTGCTGGTACATACTTCAGAGCGCGCGTGCGCCCTAAGTCATAAGGAACATGGCGGATCCGCAGCGTCGAGCTGGCCCGGGGACGCCGGGGAGAAGCGGCGTGGAGACGCTGTGGCATCAAGCCATCCATCAGGCACGGAGGGAGTCGTCACACGGGTAGAGAGGGTGGAGCAAGGGCGAAAAGTAGGCACGAACGCAACAGATCTTTACCATGGGGCAAACTCGAGTGTCTCCATACACACACCTAACCCAAGTCCTACCGACCACTCTAGTGCCGAGCCTATAAACTCCAGGCGCCGTGCTAGGAGCCCGGAAATAAGCGACTGGTTACTTCCAGTGTCTAAGATAACTCTGATCCAGATGCCCCCCACGGCAACCCTACCCTTTTGTCCTTGACCTTTCCCCAGCCGGTGAAAGAGCAGTCCATGTAGGGACAGTCTCTTTTAAAATGGTTCTCTTCCCCACAGGTAAAACATCGTAGAGGACCCCTTGCCGACTGCGTGAGGGATCTCTCTTCCTTCCCCAGGGGTATTCTCTCTTCCCTCCATGATCCGGGGCCCAAACTCGCCTCCCCCGGGTCCTTCCCTTTGGTAGGGGAGCCCCTCCAGCTTGCTTCTGTGCCTATAGAGCTCTTCCCGAGTATGTCCACATCTCTGCGTGCATGCAACATAACCTCAGCCCATCAGTTCTTCCATTGCTGGGCCACATGGTTTCCATGATCCACGTCACTCCTATGGCCAGACTAGCCATGAAAAAAACTCAGTGGATTTTAAGATTTCAGTGGCTCTAAGCCATTCAACCGCTTTCGTCCCTGATCCATATCACCGATCCAGTAACCAAATCCTCAGATGATCTTGGCCACGGTCGCATCCATTTCTTGGGTTGGAGAGCTCATATCAACACCCTCCAAACCCAAAATGCATCGACACCGCTCCATGAAAAGTTTCAGTTCAACTTCCTGGAGCTTCGAGCCATGCCTCTCACACTTCCTGGAGCTTCGAGCCATGCCTCTCACACAAAACTTCGAGCCATGCCTCTCACACAAAACTTTGTGGATGCAGACAGACAACATAGTGGCAATGTGGTACTCGAACAAACAGGGACGCACCAGCTCTTATCTGCTCTGCCAGGAAGCTGTGCAGTTCTGGGCCTGGGCCTTGCACACTCCATGCATCTCCAGGCCACTTATCTAACAGGCATACCGAACAAACTAACAGACCATCTCAATTGATGTCTTCATCCCCACAAGTGGTCTCTGAATCCATGTGTAGCGAGTAAAATCTTCTAGCGCTGAGGTCAACCAAATATCGACATCTTGCGTCCGAATCGAACCACAGAGTGGACAGATTCTGCTCCCTACACAGGCTTCGAAATGCGTTAGCCCTGGACACCTTTGCTCGCCCCTGCAACAAAGGCCTCCTATATGCGTTTCTTCCGATACTGCTCATAGCCAAAACTCTCGTGAACCGACAGCAGGACAGGTTTTCAATGATTCTCATAACCCCGTACTGGCCTTGACAAGTATGCTTCCCCATACTTCTCAACCTATCACTCCAGGAACCAATTCGCCTGCCCACAGATCAACCTCATAACACAGACTCGCTGATATTCTCAGGTACTTGTAGCTTCACGAAAACCTTCCACACGTAAATCTTACCATTCGAAATCGGCAAGATTTACCAAATGGCACACACAAAAAGGTATTGGCCCTTTTTCCTGCCCCACTCCATCTCTATTAAGCTTTCTAGGATACCTTTTGGATTCTGGTCCCCAGACATCCTCCACACGGTACACCTCAGTTCCATCTCAGCGTACCACCAGGGAGTAGGGGATGCCCTGTTAATGGCTCAACCCCTTATGAGTCGGCTAATCATGGGTTTTCTATGACTTAAGCCTCTTCTGTGATCACCGGTTATGGAATGGGGCCTAAATGTAGTGCTTACAAGGCTCATGCGTTCCCCATTCGAGCCTTTGCATTCCTATAACGTTAAAATTCTAACATGGAAAATTATTTTCCTCATAGCCATCACCTCTGCTAAAAGGGTCAGTGAGTTACAAGCCCTTATTGCATACTCACCCGATACTAGGTTCCTCCGTGACCGAGTGGTTCTTCGTACTCACCCTAAATTTCTTCTTAAAGTGGACACAGCCTCTCACCTTACTCGGTCTATAGTCTGCCCACTCTTTCCCAAAGCCTCACTTTCTCCAAGGCGAGAGGGTTTTGCACACCTGGGACTGTAAGCATGCACTTGCATTCTATCTAGACCGCAGTGCACTGCATAGGAAATCCACCCAACTCTTTGCTTCTTTGACAAATCAAGCTGCAAGTTCCAGTGGGCAAACAAACTCTCTCCAACTGGCTAGCAGACTGTATCGAATTCTGCTATGAGGAAGCAGGCCTTCCTTTCCAGGGGTGAGTGCAGGCACAGTTTGTAAGGGCCATGGCAACATCGGCAGCACACTATTGTTCAGTATCAATTGCCGACATCTGCTAGGCTGCGACATGGAGCTCCCTTCACACATTCGCAGCCCTCTACTGCTTAGATAAGGAAATCCGTCAAGACTCTCCTTTGGCCAATCTGTCTTGAAAAACTTGGTTCCAGTATAATCCCCAACTCCTGCTATGATTTCAGGCTGCCTCATCATTGCCAATAGCACCCCAATTATTGTGCCTGCTGCACGAGTTGTCTACTTTTGGCCTGTTGTGTTATATGAGTCAGCCTGTAGCTTGCTAATCACCCATATGTGAGGACTACCATTCTGCTTGTCCTGGGAGAAAGCAGAGTTGCTTACCTGTAACAGGTGTTATCCCAGGACAGCAGGATATAGTCCTCACGAAACCCACCCACCACCCTGCGGAGTTGGGTCCGCTTATGTTTATTATTTTATTTTTTCACTTGCACTTTTTGCTACAAATGAGACTGGGGAGTCCCCTGTGGACACAGGGATCATGGCATGCTGGGCATGCTCAGTGTGCTCAGTGTGCCAGTCAAAGTTTTTAGACATTTTGACAAAAGTGTTCCATAATAGGGCTCTGCCTGATGACATCACCCATATGTGAGGACTGCTATCTGCAAGGAATGAGGTGAACCAGCTTAATACATTTCTATCAATCTCTATGTTTCTCAGCTGGTGTCATAGAATACTATGGTCAACAGTGTCAAAGACTGCAGTTAAGTCGATCAGCACTAGGCAGTATGATTCATTAGAGTCAAAGCCTTGCAGTATAGGGTCTGTTAAGGATTGTAGGAGAGTTACTGTTGAGCGATACTTCCAGAATTCAAATTGGTTGGGATATAGGGTCTTGTTGTCTTCAAGATGAGATTCTAGTTGGGAAAGAACAGCTTTTTCGAAAATTTTCGCAAGGAAGGTTAGGTTAGGGATTGGACGGTAGTTATCCCAGTCATCAGATCTTCCTGATTTATTCTCCAGAATTTGTTTAATAACTGCCTGTTTTAGACTTCGGGGCATGTATCCTGTAAGGGCAAGGTTGTGATATTAGGAGTTATTGTTTGGTTTACTTGTTTCAGCGAAGATGCTGGTTTCATATCAAAGGGTAGCTGGTTTTAGTTTAGTTATGATTTTGCTTATTTCCAGTTTCGAGACTATGTCAAAAGAAGACCATATATTATTATTATTTGTAACTGAGTCTTCCGAATTGTAAGGAGAGTGGGTAAAGGTGATTTGTTGTTTCAGTCTCTGGATTTTTTCAGTTAAAGTTATGGTGTAGTCATTGCATGAAGTTTTAGTGAATGTATTATTCAAGGATTGGAGTGAAGAGGGGTCTTTTATCAGACTTTTGACTGTTTCGAACAAACGTTTTGACTTGAATATTACTCCATGTATTTGTTTTGCATAATAATCTTTTATTGATTTATTTGTAAGGGTTCAATATTGAGACAGGTATGATTTGTATCTTCTTAGTAATTTGTCTGAAGGGTTTTTTCGCCAATGTTTTTCAAGTTTTCTTAGGTGGTTTTTTTAGATACTTTCAGTTCTTCATTGTTAGCTTCGTGGACCCTTGGGCCGATCGGAACTGAAGGATGGAATGCTGTGAGGGTTTGCAGCAGTGGTCCCGACCGGGAGGCGGCAGAGGCGGACTCGAGGATAGCTGGTGGAGGAAACCACGGAAGGCCCTATGCGACCAAGGGCCCAGAAGGGAGATGAAGAGAAGGTGGGACTGGCCTGGTGGTAGAAGGTCTTCGCCCTGGAAGCCGGTACTCCCCCGAGAGGAGCTCGTAAGAGTCCGGCCGCTGGGACTTAGGAGATTCACCCTGGAAGCCGGTGTCCCCCCAGGAGGAGCCCGTAGGGACCCGGCCGCTGGGACTTAGGTGGATCCTCGGAGACGGAGTCCTGAAGAAGTCCAAGGTCGAGAGCCGGAGGGTCGTTGCTTACCAGGCCAAGTCGTACACCAGAGAATCACCGCTTGCCGAACCGGGGTCAGGAACCAGAGAAACACCGAAGCCAATCCAAGTCAGGAGCCAGAGAATCTTCGAAAGCAAATCCGCGTCAGGGACCAGAGAATCACCAAAAGCCAATCCGAGTCAGGAACCAGAGAAACCAGAAGATAAAGCAGGAACACCGCAACTAGAAGCAGGGGAACCCTGGGAACCTCGTTGCAAGGCGATGGGTCCTGTAACTGCAGGGCTTAAGTAGCCCTGCAGCGTCTGACGTCAGCCGGAGGAGGAACCAGACTTTCCCGCGCTGGCCCCTTTAAATTTGGAGCTGAGACGCGCGTGCGCGTCTAGGGGGCGGAGCCAGCCGCAGAGGGACACCGGCTGCTCCGACGGAGCGAGAACGCGGCAGCAGAGGAGCCTGCAGGCCCGGGCGAGGTAGGCAGACATCGGGCCTGCAGCGGCAGAGGTCCCCGGAGGCCCGGGGAAGGCGGGCTGGAATCGGAGCTGCGATGGGGTAGGTGTCGATCCCGGGGCCGACCCGGGATCGCAACAGTACCCCCCCTCCTACGCCCCCTCCCGGGGGGCCGCGGCTTGTCCGGGTGCCCGGAATGAAACTGGTGAAGGAGGTCCTTATCCAGATTATGCGAAGAGGGTTCCCAGGAATTCTCTTCTGGGCCATACCCCTCCCACGACAGAAGGTATTCCCACCGATGGCGGCGGCAACGGACATCCAGCACCTCTTTCACCGTGTATGTGTCAGCCTGATCGGAGGAGATAACGGTGGGCTCTGGCGGGGGAGCTCGAAATCTGGAGAGAACTAGCGGCTTGAGTAGGGAGACATGGAAGACATCATGGATCTTGAGGGTAGAAGGCAGACGTAGCCGGTAGGACACTGCCCCTATGCGTTCGGCCACCGGAAAGGGCCCAATATACCGAGGCGCCAATCTCATGGATGGAGTTCGCAACTGAATGTGTTTGGTACTTAACCATACCCTAGTACCGGGTAAAAAGACCGGAGGGGGCCGCCGAGAGCGATCCGCGTACTCCTTGAAGCGGGCCGCGGTCCTACGAAGCTTTTCCTGGGTGGTGTGCCAGAGGTGGTGGAGCTGGCTGGCCGTTAGTTGCGCCGCTGGAGAGGAGACCTGCACTGGCAATGGTAGTGGAGGCTTGGGAACTTTCCCATAAACCAGCTGGAAGGGGGGTTGTAATGTAGCGGAGTGGTTGTGGCGATTATACGAGAACTCGGCCCATGGTAAGAGGGTGACCCAGTTGTCTTGGAGCTCTCCTACAAAGGCTCGGAGGAAGGCTTTCAGAGTGCGGTTTGTCCGTTCAACTTGTCCGTTACCCTGAGGGTGGAAGGCCGTGGTAAGGTCTAGTTGTATCCCGAATTTTCTGCACAGTGCCCTCCAGTATTTAGCTGTGAATTGAGGACCCCGGTCCGAGGTAATATGCAAAGGTAATCCATGTAGTCGAAATATATGATGGACGAATAGATCGGCCAGTTCTGGAGCTGTAGGTAGCTTGGCAAGAGGCACAAAATGGGCCATCTTTGAGAACCGGTCAACCGTGACCCAAATCACGGTTTTACCCTCTGTCGGAGGCAATTCCACTATAAAATCTGTGGATATGTGCGTCCACGGTTCCGTGGGAATGGAGAGCGGCTGTAGCAGACCCCAGGGGCGGCCTGGTAGCGGCTTCTGCTGCGCACACGTGGGACAAGATTGTACATAATGCCGGACATCCTCCCTCACCCGCGGCCACCAATAGAATTCTGTTAAGAGCTCAAGGGTCCGGGCAATCCCTGGGTGACCAGCCGTCAGTGAATCGTGTGCCCAAGCCAGGACCCTCCTCCTCGAGCGAGCCGGAACCACCGTCTTCCCAGCCGGTCCAAGTTCAGTAGCGGCCAAGTGAACCTTAGCCGGGTCCAGAATGTATTGAGGAGGTTCCGAAACATCTTTGATCTCCGTGGCACGGGAGAGGGCATCCGCCCTAACATTCTTGGTTGCGGGCCGGTAATGAAGAGAGAAGTTAAACCGGCTGAAAAAGAGGGACCAGCGTGCCTGCTGGGGATTGAGCCTCTGAGCGCGAGATAAGTACTCCAGGTTTTTGTGGTCGGTGTACACTATGATAGGATGCTGAGCTCCCTCCAGCCACTGGCGCCACTCCTTGAAAGCCAGCTTGATGGCCAGCAACTCCTTGTCGCCGATACCGTAATTCCTCTCCGCGGGCGAAAACTTGCGGGAGAAGTAAGAACATGGCCATGATTTGCCATTCTTGGAGATTTGAGCCAGCACAGCCCCCACCGCAACGTCCGAAGCATCCACCTCTACAATGAACTGGCGCTGAGGATCAGGATGCCGGAGGCAGGTGTCCTGTAGGAAAGCCTCCTTGAGATCCTGGAAGGCCTGCACAGCGGTAGGAGTCCACCTTCGTGCATCCGCACCTTTACGTGTGAGTGCTGTCAGGGGGGCCACCAGGCTGGAATACTGCGGGATAAACTGGCGATAGAAATTGGCGAAGCCTAAAAAGCGCTGGAGCGCTTTCACTCCCAATGGCTGCGGCCAGTTCTTGATGGCGGTTACTTTATCCGGGTCCATGCGGAAGCTGGTAGAGGAGACGATGTATCCCAGGAAAGGCAGTGATTCTTGTTCGAATTGACACTTTTCCAGTTTGACATACAACCGATTCTCCCTTAGTTTCAACAGAACTTGGTGCACATGTTGACGATGCGCCTCAAGGTCCTGGGAATATATCAACACGTCGTCAAGGTATACGATAACTGAGGTGTATAACAGATCGCGAAGTACCTCGTTCATAAGATTTTGGAACACCGCCGGGGCATTACAGAGTCCAAACGGCATGACAAGGTACTCGTAATGACCGTCCCGGGTATTGAAAGCGGTCTTCCACTCGTCTCCCGGGCGGATCCTTACGAGATTGTACGCCCCTCTGAGGTCCAGTTTGGTGAATACTCGGGCCCCTTGAAGATGATCCAGGAGCTCCGGGATGAAGGGCAACGGGTAGCGATCTCGACGGGTGATCTGGTTCAGGCCCCGATAATCGATACAGGGGCGAAGGGACCCGTCCTTTTTCCCTACGAAGAAGAAGCCAGCCCCCGCTGGAGAGTTAGATGGTCTGATAAAGCCCCGTTCCAAGTTCTCTTTAATATATGCTGACATAGCCTGGGTCTCCGGCAGAGACAAAGGGTAAACTCTCCCACGGGGCGGTGTGGCTCCTGGCAGCAGGTTGATTGCGCAATCGAAGGGTCGGTGCTCTGGGAGTAGTTCCGCTTTTTCTTTAGAGAAGACGTCCTTGAAGGCGTGATACTGCGGTGGTACCGTCAACGGGGTTGTAAGGAGAGGAAGTGTTTGCAGAGGACGAGCGGGAAGACAATGTTGGACACATGCGGGTCCCCAGGACGTGATCTGAAGTGTACTCCAATCTATCACTGGCGAGTGTTCCCTGAGCCAGGGTAGACCCAGGATGACTGGATGGATAGACTTCTCCAGAATAAGGAACGAAATCTCCTCCTTATGCAGGACGCCGACCTGAAGCTTCAGAGGACACGTGCGCGTAGAGGTGGTACCAGGAAGCGGAGTCCCATGGATGGAAGAGACTCGCACGGGCGGTTCTTGGGGCTGGACCCCGAGCTGAAGTTGCTGCACCAGGTCTCGAAGGATGAAATTCCCCCCGGACCCAGATTCAAGCAGGGCTAAGGCGTCAAATCCTCCCTCCGGGAGACACAGCCTTACCGGTACGGTACATGGGGAGTGGGGTGATGTACTGCCTAGAATCAACTCCCCACTTGACTCTAGGTTCAGGTGTTTCCCGGACGCTCAGTGTAACGGGCCAGGAAGTGCCCCTTGCCCCCACAGTAGAGACACAGTCCCTGGGAACGACGGCGCCTCCGCTCTTTGGAAGACAGGGGACCCCGGCCCAATTGCATGGGCTCTTCTGCCGAGGCGGTCGTGGATGCGGCCGGTGAGGACCGGATACGGGGCGGAGTGGTCCTGCGGGCGGTTTGCCCCTGAGTGGGCCTTCGTTCCTAGAATCGACGTTGAATTCGTCGGTCTACCCGCCCGGCCAGCTTGATGAGCTCTTGAAGGTCATCCGGAAGGTCCCGACCTGCGAGCTCGTCCTGGAGACGTGGGGAAAGCCCTTCCAGAAAAATGCCGTGCAAGATGTCCGCTCCCCACGCCAATTCTGTGGCCAGAGTCTGGAACTCCATGGCGTACTCCTCCAGTGGCCGGTTCCCTTGCCTTAGCTGAAGCAGTTCTGAGGCGGCCGTGGCGGACTGAGAGGGTTCATCGAAGACTCGGCGGAAGGATTGGATAAACTGTACCAAATTGTTTAGTCGGGAATCCTGGCATTCCCAGAGGGCCGACGCCCAAGACAACGGCCTCCCATCCAGGAGGGAGATTATGTACGTCGTCTTGACCCGATCGGACGGGAACTGTGCTGGCAGCAAGTCGAAGGGGATGTAACACTGGTTGAGGAAGCCGCGGCACGCCTTAGGATCCCCAGAATACCGGGATGGAGCCGGCATCTGTACAGGAGTGGAAGATCCAGTACTAGCCTGGGAAGTGAATGCCCCAGCACTGGCAGCCGAGGCCCCCTCCACGCGGTCCGCTAGCCGTTGCACTGTGGACATCAGGGTGTCGAGGCAAATCTGTTGCTGCTGTAGCTTCTGGGCAATGCCCGGTATAGCCTTCAAGCCGGCAAGGTCCGCCGGGTCCATGGCCTTGCAATCTGTTAGCTTCGTGGACCCTTGGGCCGATCGGAACCGAAGGATGGAATGCTGTGAGGGTTTGCAGCAGTGGTCCCGACCGGGAGGCGGCAGAGGCGGACTCGAGGATAGCTGGTGGAGGAAACCACGGAAGGCCCTATGCGACCAAGGGCCCAGAAGGGAGATGAAGAGAAGGTGGGACTGGCCTGGTGGTAGAAGGTCTTCGCCCTGGAAGCCGGTACTCCCCCGAGAGGAGCTCGTAAGAGTCCGGCCGCTGGGACTTAGGAGATTCACCCTGGAAGCCGGTGTCCCCCCAGGAGGAGCCCGTAGGGACCCGGCCGCTGGGACTTAGGTGGATCCTCGGAGACGGAGTCCTGAAGAAATCCCAGGTCGAGAGCCGGAGGGTCGTTGCTTACCAGGCCAAGTCGTACACCAGAGAATCACCGCTTGCCGAACCGGGGTCAGGAACCAGAGAAACACTGAAGCCAATCCAAGTCAGGAGCCAGAGAATCTTCGAAAGCCAATCCGCGTCAGGAACCAGAGAAACCAGAAGATAAAGCAGGAACACCGCAACTAGAAGCAGGGGAACCCTGGGAACCTCGTTGCAAGGCGATGGGTCCTGTATCTGCAGGGCTTAAGTAGCCCTGCAGCGTCTGACGTCAGCCGGAGGAGGAACCAGACTTTCCCGCGCTGGCCCCTTTAAATTTGGAGCTGAGACGCACGCGCGCGTCTAGGGGGTGGAGCCAGCCACAGAGGGACGCCGGCTCCTCCGACGGAGCGAGAACGCGGCGGCAGAGGAGCCTGCAGGTCCGGGCGAGGTAGGCAGACGTCGGGCCTGCAGCGGCAGAGGTCCCCGGAGGCCCGGGGAAGGCGGGCTGGAACCGGAGCTGCGACGGGGTAGGTGCCAATCCCGGGGCCGACCCGGGATCGCAACATTCATTATACCAGGGGTTCATTTTTCTATGGTTATTATTATTCATTTTGTTTGTGTTTTTTGTTTGGATTGGGCTAAATTTGTCTGATATTTCCTTGATCATGTTATCCCTCAAAACGAATGCCTCATTGCAACTTTTAGATTTAGATCGGAGATTTTGGTCTCTAATCCAGTAGTTAATGTTTCAGTTTTTCCTTCTGAATATGAGGGTAATTATATTTTCAGGACTTTTCACTATTTGCTTTTTGTCTATTAGGTCTGCTTTCAATAGGTGGTGGTCAGACCATGAGATTATTGTGTGTTTAATCTTTATGCTAAAATTATTGGGGTTTGTGAAAATGAGATCGATAGTATTTGTTGCGAAACATGTCCTCAGGCCCTGTTAGGAGCACGGAGGCACAGTCCCATCTAAGGTAGAATGTGAGCCCTTGGGTCATGGCGCGCCTCAGGGAGGAGCCCCAAGACACACCGCGAGAGGTGAGCCAGTTCGAGCACGGGTGGAGCAGGAGCAAGGCTGGGCTGAAGACAAGGCAAGGATTATCCGGAACAGGAACAAAGCAGGCTCAGCCCTCCACTGGACCTACACGCACCAATGAGATCCAGCAACCCAATGTTGATCTCGAGACTAGCCCTCCGGCCACTCGATAGCCCTTCCACATCAGCCGCTTGGAAAGACGAGTGCGTGAGGCCAGATGGAGGCTGAGGGCAGGAACATGAAGACTCAGACGAAGACTCAGGATACTCGGAGGATACAAACATAGACTTGGATACGCAAACAAAGACGTGGATACTCAGGAGACTCAGACGAAGACTGGGATACTTGGACAAGGACTCAGGATACTCAGAAGACTCAGACAAGGATTCAGGATGCTCAGAAGACTCAGACAAGGATTCAAGTTGCTCAGAAGGCTCAGACAAGGATTCAGGATAGGGATGTGCAGAGGGTACGAATTCGTCCGATTCAGTATTCGTATTCGTCGGTGGGCAAATTCGTTGCATTCGTTCAATGGCGCCCCTGATACATTGATACGTGTATTCGTTTTCCAGTTCCCATTAAAGTCAATGGGGGAAGTATTTGCAGCCTATTTTTGGCTGCAGAATTGGGGTTTTCTTATCAATTTTGATGAAACTTCTGGGGAGCAATCATCAGAACAACAAAAGAGCTCCAAGGTACTTAGACTGTGGTAAAGTGGCACCAAAGTGGCATGAATAGCCTAAGGTAATTTAAAGGGGCAAAAGGGTACCAGGAGTGGAAAGAAGAGTGCTTTAATAGAGGTGCAAAGCAGCAGCGAGCGTGTCAAAAACACACCAGAGCTTCAAAAGAGAGCACCGATAACAGATGCATGAAACCTCGAAGGCAGCACGACAGGAAAAGCGGCAAGATAAGTGGCATCAACATCCTACGGCACAATGAAGGGGGAACATAGCAAGCAGAAAGACTAGCATCAACACACTGAGCAACTATGACAGCGGTTCAACATGGGTCAGAGGGTAGATACAGGCTGGCTACACCCGGGGAGAGTTCCCTTTCCTTTGCGAAGGAAAGGGCTCCCTAGAATGAATTCGCCCCTAGAGTGGGGTGTTTCCGTTGGCGTTTAGTGAGCTCTCGCTGGTCTTTTAAAATCTGGTGGACATAGCAGATATACAAATGAGAATTTTCAAGGCCGAGGCAGAGGAGGGTACATGGGAACAATGGTTCAACATGGGTCAGAGGATAGATACAGGCTGGCTACACCCGGGGAGAGTTCCCTTTCCTTTGAGAATATAAGAACATAAGAACATGCCATACTGGGTCAGACCAAGGGTCCATCAAGCCCAGCATCCTGTTTCCAACAGTGGCCAATCCAGGCCATAAGAACCTGGCAAGTACCCAAAAACTAAGTCTATTCTATGTTACCGTTGCCAGTAATAGCAGTGACTAATTTCTAAGTCAACTTAATTAATAGCAGGTAATGGACTTCTCCTCCAAGAACTAACCACATCCTCTGGCAACAAATTCCAGAGTTTAATTGTGCATTGAGTAAAAAACAACTTTCTCTGATTAGTTTTAAATGTGCCACATGCTAACTTCATGGAGTGCCCCCTAGTCTTTCTATTATCCGAAAGCGTAAATAACCGATTCACATCTAACTGTTCTAGACCTCTCATGATTTTAAACACCTCTATCATATCCCCCCTCAGCCGTCTCTTCTCCAAGCTGAAAAGTCCTAACCTCTTTAGTCTTTCCTCATAGGGGAGCTGTTCCATTCCCCTTATCATTTTGGTAGCCCTTCTCTGTACCTTTTCCATCGCAATTATATCTTTTTTGAGATGCGGCGACCAGAATTGTACACAGTATTCAAGGTGTGGTTTCACCATGGAGCGATACAGAGGCATTATGACATTTTCCATTTTATTCACCATTCCCTTTCTAATAATTCCCAACATTCTGTTTGCTTTTTTGACTGCCGTAGCACACTGAACCGACGATTTCAGTGTGTTATCCACTATGACGCCTAGATCTCTTTCTTGGGTAGTAGTACCTAATATGGAACCTAACATTGTGGTTGCCCCACCTCCGGATGCTGACACTGTCTGCTTGCTGCTGTTTTATCTTATGGAGTTCCTTTACCAACAGTTATAATTTTTCCTGATGGGAATACTACTACTGTTGAGGAACCTATTATGGTAACCTTGAAAGATATTTGGAAGATGGCTGCCAAACTGGACCAAACTCTGTCCCAGACTTTTTCCCAGCTCTGTAATTTTTCAAATGAAACCATAGTAAAGTTTGACGAGCACATAATCACATGTGCATTTTGTGAAGTAAATTACCTACTCTTAATGCCACTATAACATCAGTACAAAAACACAGCCCGACCCTTTAAAATTAGTTTTTTAGTATCCCCCCCACCCTCCAGACCCCTCCAACCCCCCCCCCCCCCCCAATTTCTAAGTACCTGGTGGTCCAGTGGGGGTCCCAGGAGCGTTCTCCCGCTCTCGGGCCGTCGGCTGCCAGTAAACAAAATGGCGTCGATGGCCCTTTGCCCTTAGCATGTGACAGGGTATCCATGCCATTGGCCGGCCCCTGTCACATGGTAGGAGCACTGGACCATCCGTGCCATTTTTAAAGATGGCTGTAGAGGCAAAAACTCACTGTAAAAACTTTTTAAAATATATCCAAAGCAGAAAGCCTGTGAGGGAGTCAGTTGGACCGTTAGATGATCGAGGGGTTAAAGGGGCACTTAGAGAAGGCCATCGCAGAAAGATTAAATGATTTATTTGCTTCGGTGTTTACTGAAGAGGAGGATGTTGGGGAGGTACCCGTACTGGAGAAGGTTTTCATGGGTAATGATTCAGATGGGCTGAACCAAATCACGAACAGGCACAACAATCGAGGTCAAACCCTTGTAGGGACATAAGGCCTGGACTGACAGGCACAGCATTCTAGGACACAGGTCAAACACTCTTAGGGACATAAGGCCTGGACGGACAGGCACAGTAATCGAGGTCAAACCCTTGTAGGGACATAAGGCCTGGATGGACAGACACAGCATTCGAGGTCAAACCCTTGTAGGGACATAAGGCCTGGACAAACAGGCACAGCAATCGAGGTCTGAGGTCAAGCCCACTTAGGGACATAAGGCCTGGATGAATAGGCACAGCAATAGAGGACAGAGGTCAAGCCCACTTAGGGACATAAGGCCTGGACGAACAGGCACAGCAATAGAGGACAGTGGTCAATCCCATCTAGTGATATAAGGCCTGGATGGAAAGGTACAGCAATAGAGGACAGTGGTCAATCCCACCTAGGGACATAAGGCCTGGACGGTCAGGCACAGCAATAGAGGACAGAGTCAATCCCACATAGGGACATAAGGCCTGGATGAACAGGCACAGCAATAGAGGACAGAGTCAATCCCACATAGGGAAATAAGGTCTGGATGAACAGGCACAGCAATCAAGGACAGAGATCAAGCCCACTTAGGGACATAAGGCCTAAACGAACAGGCACAGCAATAGAGGACAGTGGTCATTCCCACCTAGTGACATAAGGCCTGGACAAACAAGCACAGCAATAAGGACAGAGTCAATCCCACCTAGGGACATAAGGCCTGGATGGACAGGCTCAGCAATAGAGGATTTCCTTTGTGCAGGTATGTTGTGGTTTGACCTGTCACTTCTTCCTGAACTGGTTCGCTGCCAGATGAAAATGGCATCTTTTTCATTTCTGAAAGATAATTCAACAGAGGATGCTTTTAGAGCAATAGAGACTGCCATTTGTGAAGCAAGAACTGAGCTGGAGATTATTTTTGAATTCCCAGAAGCTATTAACTGTACTTATGCACTTCAGCTGATGACAAAGGAACATGAAGAGCTCTCAGAAATAAGAAAACCGCTACTCAAGTCAAAATCTACAATATCAACCTATGTTGACTTTGTGGTTTGCATAGTGCCTCTGTAAACAATGGGAACACAGAGGTTGAACTAGAGTGCAACTACCACCAGTTTTCAATAGTATTTGAAACATTACTGTTGGCAAGGACATGAAAAATATTGAGCATATGAAATATGCAAGGTCCAAACATCTTAATTCAGCTTTTTATTTTATTATTTATTTATTTACTTCTTTTTACTATACCGATGTTCAGGACAAAAGTCTTATCACACCAGTTTACATCAAACAATGAGAAAAGTGCAAAACATGAGAAAGTTACATATAACAGGGAGATGAATTCAGGATAACTTAGTATGAAGATAACTTAAAAGATAACTTAAAGTTAACACAGAAATTAAATCAGAACTTAACTAAAAAAAAACTTAACTCAAATCATGAGTGAGGATAGGGCTTAAAGGGTAGAGGGGCTAACGGGGGTGGGGGTGTGGCGAAGTGTGGCGGGGCGAAGAGGCGTGGGGGGTATGGCGAAGGTGGGCGGGGGAGTGAAATTACGGTTACTAGGCAATGGTGGCAGTGGAAAGGCGTATTTAAGCACAGGAAGCGTTAGGATGACTTAGAGGGAGGGAGACTAGGGATGATGGAGGGAGAAGGAGGACACATTAAGAGTCAGTATTTGCAGCTTTGTAGATTAAGAAAAGGCTTGTTTGAACAGCCAGGTCTTCAATTTTTTCCTAAAGGTGATCAGGCATTGTTCCTGGCGTAGCTCTGTAGGTAATGCGTTCCACTGAGATGGCCCGGCTGTTGAGAATGCATGTTTCCGAATGGAGGGGTGAAGTGTGGCTCTGGTGGGGGGAGCGTGGAGGGTCCCTTTGTAGGCAGTTCTGATTGGTCTCGTGGAGGAGTGTAGGTTGAGTGGAATTTTTAGCTGGAGTGAGGATTGATTGTGGATGGTCTTGTGTATAATGGTGAGGGACTTATGCAGGATTCTGAAGTTGATGGGAAGCCAATGTAAATTCTTGAGGAAGGGTGTGATATGGTCTCTTCTATTCGAGTTGGTTAGGATCCTTGCGGCAGCGTTCTGGAGCATCTACAAAGGTTTAGTGGTGGTAGCAGGGAGGCCGAGGAGTAATGAATTACAGTAGTCATTTTTTGAGAATAGGATGGCTTGAAGAACCATGCGGAAATCTTGGAAGTGTAGGAGGGGTCGGAGACTTTTCAGAATATGTAGCTTATAGAAGCTTTCTTTTGTGGTATTATTGATGAATTTTTTGAAGTTCAGTCGGTGGTCTAATATGGCGACAAGATCTCTCACTTGGGTCACTAATGGTGTATTGAGATTGTTGGAGGGGGGTTATGTTCATTGGGAGAGATGAGGAGGAGTTCAGTTTTGGAAGTGTTGAGGACTAGATTGAGACTAGAGAGGAGAAGATTGATGGAATGTAGGCTGCTGTTCCAGAAATTAAGGGTTTTGGAGATGGGTTCTGTAATGGGTGTCAATATCTATACGTCGTTGGCGTAAATGAAATGTGTTAATTTTAGATTTGCGAGGAGCTGGCAGAGGGGTAGGAGATATATGTTAAAGAGAGTGGGAGAGAGAGACGATCCTTGAAGAGCTCCGTGAGAAGAGCTGATTGGGAGGGATTCTTTGTTGCTTATTCTAACCTTGTAGTTCCTGTTGCTGAGGAAGGACTTGAACCAACTGAGGGCGGTGCCCAAGATGCCGATGTCGGCCAGGCGGTTGATGAGGATGGAATGATTCAGGGTGTCAAAGGTGGCCGAAATGTAAAGCAAGGCCAGTAGGTAGGATTGTCCTTTGTCTAAGCCCAGAAGGATGTTGTCTGTGAGTGAGATTAGGAGGTATTCGGTGTTTAGGTATTTACGGAATCCGAACTGTGAAGGGTAGAGAATCTTATGATTGTCTAGATAGTCAGAGAGTTGGTTGTTGACCAGTTTCTCCATTAGCTTAGCAATAAAAGGAAGGTTGGCGATGGGACGGAAGTTAGCGGGGTCTGCTGGATCCAGGTTGGGTTTCTTTAGTAGTGGTTTGAGTGTGGCAAGTTTCAGGGGGTCTAGTACTGATCCTTGGGAAAGGGAGCAGTTTATTATATCCGCCAGAGGTTTGGAAATGGTGTTAGGAATGGTGAGTAGGAGTTTTGTGGGTATGTGGTCGGAGGAGTGAGAGGAGGGTTTCATGTTCTTGAGGATGGATTCGATTTCTATGGATGAAGTGAGTTCGAAGGAATCAAGATTTGCTTTATGGCTGTAGGGGGAGGTGTAGAGGGGAGGAGGTTGGGTATTCGAGAGAGTGAGTGTGGCTAGAAGGTTGGTGATTTTCCTCTCGAAGAACGTTGCTAGTTCATTAGACTTATTTTGAGCTTTGTCGTCTGGGATAGATGGAGGTAAGGATTTATTAAGTACTGAGACATATGAGAACAAGGCCTTTGCTTCGTAGAGGAAGTTATGGATTTTGCTGGCGTAGAAATCTCTCTTAGTACGAAGAATGGTGATCCTGTAAGAGTGCATGGAGGCTTTGTAGGCTGACATTGAGGCGGGGGTAGGGTCCTTGCGCCATCTCTGTTTTTGTATCTGAGCTCTTGTTTAAGGTTCTTCAGTTCTAGCGAGAACCAAGGTTTTTTGTTTTGTAGGGCAGGGTTGATGTCTTTAGTTGTCATTGGACAAATTTTATTAGCTACTGAGTTAGTGATGTTGAGCGATGAGGTCATGGCAGAGTCTGCATTAGAAAGGTCAAGGTTTTGTAGGTCCATAGAGTGATGGGAGCAGAGGTCCTCCCTGGAGCAGGGTTTTCTGAAGTGTATGGTCGTTTTGAGGATGGTGGGGGTTGGGCTTTTCCTTATCGAGAGCTCAGTGGTGATCATCGAATGGTCAGACCATGGGATCGGGGTGCAGGAAGGAGGGGAAGTGGGTGTGAGGGTTGCGTTTATGAAAATGAGATCCAGGGTGTGTCCAGCTTTGTGGGTAGGCTTATTGATGATTTGCTTGAAACCCATGGCTGTGAAGGAGGAAAGGTGGGCTTCGCAGTTGGGGGTCGGAGGGGATATGTCTGCATGGATGTTGAAGTCCCCCAAGATAATTGCAGGGGAATCTGTGTTGATGTGTTTTGCGATGATTTCAATGAGAGGAGACGGGTCTGAGTCTAGGAGCCCAGGTGGGGAGTAGATTAGGCAGATTTGTAGTTGGTTAGATTCGAAGAGGCCGATTTCTAGTTTGGAGGCCGATTTTAGGGTTTGAGGAATTAATCTTAGCTCTTTTTTTGCCGCTAACAGAATGCCGCCACCTCTTTTTTGTTGTCTGGGTATTGAGAATATGTCGTGGAGCTGTAGCGGTAGTTGGTTGGTTAGGGCTATGTCTGTATGTTTCATCCATGTTTCGGTGATAGCACAGATATCAGGTTGAGAATCCAATAGGTAGTCGTTGAGAATGTGCATTTTTTTGGTGAGGGATTGGGCATTGAAGAGCGTTAGAGAGAAGAGAGTGAGACCCAGGAATTGAGAGAGGGGGGAGGTCATGATGGGAATCAGTGATCTCTTTTGATGAGGATGTGTAGGAGTTGCTAGTTTTCTCCTGTTGTGGTAGAGGTGTGTGATAATGGGGATGGGGTACATTTGCATCTTCATTGGTTTGGATAGTGGTGTGCCTGGGGATAGGGATGCGGGATGCTGTTGCGAGGGAGGTGGAAGTTACACTAGAAGACTGGTAAAGGGGGGGGGGAGAGTCTGTTGCCCTCGGTGGCTGCATGAAGGGGTGCACTAAGGGGCAGGCCCCTTTGTTGCGCTCCTTAGGCACGCGACGCTGGTGCGCGGTGCCAGAGGCGCGCTCCGGCTCTTTAAATATTTGGTCGGATCCCACGTCGCCGCCTGGAGAGCATCAGTGGGCAGGTCGGAGGCCGTGTGTAGGGAGGCGGCCCTTCCTGGGCTTTCCTCTAGCTAAGGAGGAGGTCACTGCAAACTCCCCTGGAGGGCGGTGGGGTGTCTGGGGATCAGGCCTGCTGCTGGACGGCAAGGCCTGCACAGTGTGAGCCTTTTGTGGAGAGCGGTCTGGGTGTCCGGGTGAGTACGGGGCCTACCATGGAGGGAGGTCCTGTTGGCTTGACTGCGTTCTTGTCCGTGGATCTGAGGGAGTTAGGCCGCGTCCAGGGCCTGCTGAGCTGGTGGGGATGTAGGGAGTCCTCAGCGCCTTGGTGGAGGTGAAGGCAGGGCGGTCCGGCTTGAAAGGGCTTTTATCCCAGGACAAGCAGGATGCTAGTCCTCACAGATGGTGACATTAATGACGGAGCCCTAGTGCGGGAAAACTTTCTGTCAAAGTTTCTAGAAACTTTTGACTGGCCCTGTGAGGCCACTGAGCATACCCAGCATGCCATGATATTCTCTGCCACAGGGGTCTCTCTTCAGTCTTCGTTTTTCCACGCTGCTGTAGGCATCGCGGGGCAGGAGCTGTTGTGAGTCTCTCACAACAATTTCTGACTGAAAAGTCACATATTTTCTATAATATTCTCTCTCATTGGAGTCTCTCGGGGTTTTTCCACCAGCTGGTGAGTACCTTGGTCTCATATTTTGCTCTTTGAGTAAAATTTTTTTTTCTCACGAATTCCCATTCTTTCATCGACGTCTGTCAACCTAAAAATGGCTACTGGCTTCAAAAAATGCCCTGTATGTAACAGGACAATGTCTATCACCGACCCACACCTAGAGTGTGTAATGTGTCTCGGTGAAAAACATGATGTTAACAATTGTCCAAAATGCGCAGAAATGACGGTGAAGGGAAGGAAAGCTCGTCAAGAGAAAATGGAACATTTGTTCCACCTTCAACTTATTCCATCTCCCTCGACGTCATCGAGGTCGTCTCCGGCCGGAGCTACTAAACATGTCTTACTTAAAAAGCCTTGCCCGGAAGGATTGGGAGATCATCCGTCCCCACCATCGTCCATGGCATCGACGAAGTCCGTCGATCAATATAAAAGAAAACATCGACATCGACATCAACGTCCACCGACGTCTGAAACCTCCATTCCCCAGGAAGAATCGACGGCGGAAGCAGCCACGGAACCAAGAAATATTGGTTCCTTCAGCGCCTGGGCCTCTTCTACCAGAACCATTGATACCAGATCCTCCACAGGGCTCTGTGCAGGATCTGACACCTCAGCCTCCGCCACCGCTTACAACTGCTCTGAATCTAACAGTTGTAATGCCGGAATTGTCTGACCTTATCAGACAAGCGGTTTTACAGGCTTTAAAGGATCAACAAACAACTCCAGCAGTCCCGCCGATGCACACAGCATCAATGCCGGTAAATTTACTGATGCTGGTGGTACTACCGATGCCGGTGTCGATGTCGACACCGAGGACAAGCATAGAATCAATGACTGCACCGAGATTCATCACTGCATCGACATCGATTACGCACAGATACCGTCGACCTCTTCGATGCCGATCTCGATGCCAACACTGTTGCCGTCTTCGACACCCTTGTGGGCACTTCCAACAACACCTGCATCGATACCAACCACTATTCCATCAATGCAACCACCATCTGAAGATCCTGAACCCCATGATCTGGCATTTTTTCAACGAGTCTTACAGAGATATCAAGATGTCATCGATACACTTCCACCAAAAACATTGGAGGACACTTCTCCATTAATACCCTCTGATGATCCACAGCCAGGACCTTCAGGCCTTCATCACCCACCCAGGTCTTTCCCACAATCTCCATATAGAGACAATCTAGATGACTCTTGGGATGATCAGCATACTGACACATCTTCTGAGGACTTCATGTCTGAGCCTTCACCTCCAGACCAAAGAAAAAAGTCCCCACCAGAAGATTTGTCTTTTTCCACCTTCATACAGGACATGGCAGACACCATTCCTTTTAAGCTGACTGCAGAACAAGATACAAGGCAACAAACTTTAGAAGTCCTTCAGTTTGTTGACCCGCCAAAGCAAGTATTGGCTATTCCAATACATGAAGTACTTTTGGATCTCCAACACTGGATCTGGGAGCACCCATGTTCTGTCTCAGCAGTAAACAAACGTGTAGACACTACATATTTGGTACAGGCAGCTCCAGGATACCAAAAATCACAGCTACCACATCAATCTGTGGTAGTGGAATCTGCCCAGAAAAAATCTAAACATATTCGCCCACACTCCTCAACCCCACCTGGTAAAGATCACCGGTTTCTAGATTCCCTTGGAAGAAAGGTGTATCATGGTGTTATCCTGAATGCCAGAATCTCTTCTTATCAACTGTATATGACACAGTATCAGAGAAATCTCTGGAAGCAGATGGAAGAATTTACCACATCTTTGCCAACACAATTTCAGGAAGCAGCACAGGCCATAGTCCATAAAGGCCTAGAAGCCAGAAAACATGAAGTGAGGGCGGCCTATGACAATTTTGAGACGGCTTCCAGAACAGCAGCTGCTGGAATCACCGCTCATCGATGTGCATGGCTTAAGGCCTCGGACCTCAGGCCTGAGGTCCAGGATAAACTTGTTTACTTGTCATGTGTGGGGGATAACTTGTTTGGCGAAAAGGTCCAAGATGTCGTGCAACACCTAAAAGAACATACAGAGACCTTACGTCAGTTGTCACAGGTTCCACAAGACCCCTCTACACAGCCTCCTCATCGACCACCTAGGAGAGAAACTAGATGCCCATAATTCAGGCAATGGCGATACTACCCCCAAGCCTCTAGGGGCAGGTCGACTAGGCCGCAACAACATTCCCAAGCCAGACAACCGAGAGCTACTCGCCCGCAGCCTCCTCCACAAACAGGACTAGCTACGGGTTTTTGAAATACACACCAGAGAACAAACCCATCTCCTAAATCCTCAACCAGACCTACCAGTAGGAGGAAGAGTATCCTATTTTCACAAACATTGGCTAAGGATAACATCAGACCAATGGGTACTCTCCATAGTCTCTCGAGGTTACAAACTCAATTTCCTCTCAATTCCACCAGAATCTCCACCGAGTTTCTTCCCACAACAAGATTCTCAGCTAATTCATCTACAAGCAGAATTATCCATCCTTCTGAGAGCCAGGCCTGTACAGCTAGTGCCCCGGACTTAGCAGGGCAGAGGATTCTACTCCCGTTATTTCCTCATGCCAAAGAAAACCGAAGGCCTACGTCCCATCCTAGACCTCAGAAATCTCAACAAATTTCTGAAGAAGGAAAAGTTCAGGATGGGCACCATGTTTCCACTTCTTCAAACAGGAGATTGGCTTTGTTCTCTGGATCTTCAAGATGCTTACGCTCACATTCCAATATTCTCTCCTCATCGCAAGTGCCTGCGCTTCATGGTGGGCCATCAACATTTCCAATACAGAGTTCTACCATTCAGACTAGCCTCTGCTCCCAGAGTATTCACAAAATGTCTGGCAGTAATAGCAGGACACTTGCACAAAGTGTCCATGTTTTTCCATATCTAGACGACTGGCTCATCAGAAGTCAATCTCAACAAGGAGCTCTCATTTCTCTCAGTCGAATGATTTCTCTACTTCACTCCATGGGTTTTCTCATCAGCTATCAAAAATCCCACCTTACTCCATCTCACCTACTTCAGTTCATAGGTGCAGACTTGAACACTCTCCTATCAAGAGCCTTTCTACCCGAAGATCGGGCAAAGACTCTTGCCCTCCTGGCAAAATCCATTTACTCACAAAAACAAGTGACAGCTAATCAGTTTTAACCTTACTAGGCCATATGGCCTCCACAGTACATGTCACTCCTATGGCACAGCTCGCCATGAGAGTTACCCAATGGACTTTAAGATCACAATGGATCCAAGCCATTCAACCTCTACATTATCCAATTCAAGTGACCCACCAACTCAGATTATCTCTACTTTGGTGGACAAACATGGACAACTTGTGCAAAGGCCTACCTTTTCAGCAACCAGTCCCACAGATAACTTTAACTACAAAAGCATCCACCTTGGGTTGGGGAGCTCACATAGACAATCTCCAAACCCAGGGGACTTGGACAAACCTCAAAGCAACATTCCAAATAAATTTCCTGGAGCTTCGAGCTATACGTTATGCGCTGCATGCGTTCAAGGACTGCCTTTCACACAAGACTGTTCTAATCCAAATGGACAATACAGTAGTAGAGATGTGAATCGTGTCCTCGATCGTCTTAACGATCGATTTCGGCTGGGAGGGGGAGGGAATCGTATTGTTGCCATTTGGGTGTGTAAAGTATCGTGAAAATCGTTAAAATCGTGAGCCGGCACACTAAAACCCCCTAAAACCCACCCCCGACCCTTTAAATTAAATCCCCCACCCTCCCGAACGCCCCCCCCCCCAAATGCCTTAAATTACCTGGGGGTCCAGCGGCACACTAAAACACGGCAACTAAAACCCCCTAAAACTCACCCCGACCCTTTAAATTAAATCCCCCCCTCCCGAACCCCCCCCCAAATGCCTTAAATTACCTGGGGGTCCGTAGCGGCGGTCCATAGCTTAAATTACCTCCGTAGCGGCGGTCCGTAGCTAAATCGGGGGAAGGGGGAGAGCAGGAAAACCGGCACGCTAAATCGTGTAGTCTTCAGCCGGCGCCATTTTGCAAAATGGCCGCCGCAAAATGGCGGCGGCCATAGACCAAAACGATTCGACGCAGGAGGTCGTTCCGGACCCCCGCTGGACTTTTGGCAAGTCTTGTGGGGGTCAGGAGGCCCCCCCAAGCTGGCCAAAAGTTCCTGGGGGTCCAGCGGGGGTCAAGGAGCGATTTCCTGCCGCAAATCGTTTTCCGTACGGAAAATGGCGCCGGCAGGAGATCGACTGCCGGCGCCATTTCAGCGGGGGTCAGGAACCCTCGCTGAACGACCTCCTGCAGTCGATCTCCTGCCGGCGCCATTTTCCGTACGGAAAACGATTCGCGGCAGGAAATCGCTCCTTGACCCCCGCTGGACCCCCAGGAACTTTTGGCCAGCTTGGGGGGGCCTCCTGACTCCCACAAGACTTGTCAAAAGTCCAGCGGGGGTCCGGAACGACCTCCTGGGTCGAATCGTTTTGGTCTATGGCCGCCGCCATTTTGCGGCGGCCATTTTGCAAAATGGCGCCGGCTGAAGACTACACGATTTAGCGTGCCGGTTTTCCTGCTCTCCCCCTTCCCCCGATTTAGCTACGGACCGCCGCTACGGAGGTAATTTAAGCTATGGACCGCCGCTACGGACCCCCAGGTAATTTAAGGCATTTGGGGGGGTTCGGGAGGGGGGGGGATTTAATTTAAAGGGTCGGGGTGGTTTTTAGGGGGTTTTAGTTGCCGTGTTTTAGTGTGCCGCTGGACCCCCAGGTAATTTAAGGCATTTGGGGGGGGGGGGGGTTCGGGGGGGGGGGGGATTTAATTTAAAGGGTCGGGGGGGGGTTTTAGGGGGTTTTAGTGTGCCGGTTTTCCTGCCCTCCCCCTTCCCCCGATTTACGATTTTTTGACGATAAATCGGGGGAATTGGTATTGTATCGTGGCCCTAACGATTTTTGACGATTTAAAATATATCGGATGATATTTTAAATCGTCAAAAAACGATTCACATCCCTATACAGTAGCCATGTGGTACATCAACAAACAGGGAGGTACGGGCTCGTATCTCCTTTGTCAAGAAGCTGCACAGATTTAGGCCTGGGCCCTAACACACTCAATGTTTCTCCAGGCAACTTATCTGGCAGGAATCAACAACGTAGTGGCAGATCGACTCAGTCGTCAATTCCAACCACACAAATGGTCCCTGGATCCCTCAGTAGCGACCAGAATCTTTCAACGTTGGGGTCATCCAACAATAGACCTCTTTGCATCACACATGAATCTCAAAGTGGACAAGTTCTGTTCTCTACACAAACAGAAAAACCAGCTAGCCAAGGATGCCTTTGCTCGCCCTTGGAACTCAGGCCTTCTATACGTGTATCCTCCCATACCGCTCATAACCAAAACTCTAGTGAAGCTACAACAGGACAGCTCCATGATACTCATAGCCCCCTATTGGCCTCGGCAAGTATGGTTTCCCACACTTCTAGACCTCTCGATCAGGGATCCAATTCGCCTGGGTGTAGCTCCCACTCTCATAACTCAGGATCAGGGTCGGTTGCGCTATCCCAACCTGCAATCCCTCTCCCTGACAGCATGGATGTTGAAAGCTTGATTTTACAGCTACTCAATCTTTCATCCAAGGTATCTCAAGTACTTCTAGCTTCACGCAAACCTTCCACACGAAATAATTATTCTTCAAAATGGAACAGGTTTACTTTGTGGTGTAGGCAAAAAAGTATAGATCCTTTCACCTGCCCCACAACTTCTCTATTAGACTATTTATGTCATCTTTCAGACTCTGGTCTTCAGACTTCATCTGTTAGGGTACATTTAAGTGCAATCTCAGCTTACCATAACAAGCTGGGAGATGCACCTATGTCCACGCAACCTCTCGTCACTAGGTTCATGAGAGGTTTAACTCATCTTAATCCACCAATTCGGCCACCTGTCACAGAATGGGACCTGAATTTGGTCTTAACAAGACTCATGTGTTCTCCCTTTGAACCCATGAATTCCTGTGATCTTAAATTTCTCACATGGAAAAATATCTTCCTCATAGCAATTACATCTGCTAGAAGGGTTAGTGAGTTACAAGCACTTGTCACGTACTCACCTTACACAAAATTCCTTCATGACAGAGTGGTTCTCCGAACACATCCAAAATTCCTTCCCAAGGTAGTTACGGAATTCCACTTGAACCAATCCATAGTTTTACCAACATTCTTTCCAAGGCCTCATTCTCATCAAGGAGAAAGAGCCTTACACACCTTGGACTGTAAACGTGCGCTAACTTTTTACTTAGACCGCACTGCAGTCCATAGGAAATCTACTCAACTGTTTGTTTCTTATGATCCAAACAAACCGGGTAAAGCAGTGGGTAAACATACTCTATCTAACTGGTTAGCAGATTGCATACAGTTTTGTTATGAAAAAGCAGGCCTTCCTCTCCAAGGGCGATTAAAGGCACATTCAGTAAGAGCAATGTCAACCTCAGTAGCACACTATCATTCAGTGCCAATCCTTGACATCTGTAAAGCAGCAACATGGAGTTCTCGTCACAATTTTGCAGCTCACTACTGTTTGGACAAAGAAGGACGACAAGATTCAGCTTATGGACAATCTGTCTTAAAGAACTTGTTTCCAGTCTAATCCCAACTCCTTCTACAACCAACCTGCTGTGATCTTCGGCAGCCTCATTTCAACAACACTACTTCAGTGTTGCTTTACTACAAAATGACTCAGCCTCTAGCTTGCTAATCACCCATCTGTGAGGACTAGCATCCTGCTTGTCCTGGGATAAAGCAAAATTGCTTACCTTGTAATAGGTGTTATCCCAGGACAGCAGGATGTAGTCCTCATGAAACCCACTCGCACCCGCGGAGTTGGGTCTCATACCTTTTATTATTTTATTTTTGCTAAAGCTTATTGCTACATACGAGACTGAAGAGAGACCCCTGTGGCAGAGAATATCATGGCATGCTGGGCATGCTCAGTGGCCTCACAGGGCCAGTCAAAAGTTTCTAGAAACTTTGAAAGAAAGTTTTCCCGCACTAGGGCTCCGTCAGTGACGTCACCCATCTGTGAGGACTAGATCCTGCTGTCCTGGGATAACACCTATTACAAGGTAAGCAATTTTGCTTTATGTTCTTACATTCCAAATGTGTACGGACAGGAACAGCGTTAGAGGTCAGGCCCTTGTAGGGACGTACGGCCTGGACAGTGGACGGTCAGGACAGTGTTTGAGGTCAGGCCCTTGTAGGGACATTCGGCCTGGACAGTGGACGGTCAGGCACAGCGTTTGAGGTCAGGCCCTTGTAGGGATGGATGGCCTGGACAGTGGACGGTCAGGCACAGCATTTGAGGTCAGGCCCTTGTAGGGATGTACGGCCTGAACAGTGGATGGTCAGGCACAGCGTTTGAGGCCAGGCCTTTGTTGGGACGTACAGCCTGGACAGTGGACAAACAGGCACAGCATTTGAGGTCAGGCCCTTGTAGGGATGTACGGCCTGGACAGTGGATGGTTAGACCCTGCGTTTCAGGTCAGGCCCTTGTAGGGACGTACAGCCTGGACAGTGGACGGACAGGCACAGCGTTTCAAGTCAGGTACATGTGCTGCAGTGCTTATATTATCTGGAGCATAGGAGGCAGTTTAAGCTGCTGCAAGGCTTTCAATTGCTTTTATTCATCTTGCCATTCACAGGGAAAATTTGGAACCCAAGCAAAGGCAGGTTTACTTTCAAAAACACTAGCATTTCCATCAACTCTGGTGCCAGCCTTGAGCGGTGAGGGCTCATGATATCCCCTGTCATTGAAAAGACACGTTCTCTGGGCACACTGGTTGGTGGACATGACAGATATCGCTGAGCCATTTTGGCTAGGTGTGGCCAGACAGTGGACTTGTGTGCCCAATATGCCAGCGGATCTGTCTGCATGTTCTCTGTCGGCTCTGAGAGATACCGTGTCACTGACAGCTGTGCTGGTGTCTCCTTTGCTTGGGTGGGCTGAGAGTCACTCATGCCAGCTGCTTTCTCTCTAGCCCGTCGCACAACAGATGAAACTTTATGGGCAACATGCCTTTGGTGTTCTGAAGTGGAGGAGGAGGAGGAGGTACTATCTGTCGCTGACAGAGTGCTGCTCCTGCTTGGGCTAGCCCAACTCTCTGAAGTGCCCGCAGTTTCCACCTCTGCTTCACACCTAATCTGTCTCTGCCTATGGCGCTCCTGTTCACGGACATTTGCTAACAGCAGGTCCTTCACCAATAAGAGACAATCGTACTGTAGGGCGAGTTTCCCTTTCACATGGGGATCACAGACTGTGGTGAGCATGTATGTGTTCTGTTCTGTTAAAGGCCTTAATCTCTCTTCCACCTGCTGCTGCAAAAAGTCCAGACAATGCAGCACCTCAACTGTCATTCCCTCTTCCTGTTTAAAGGCCTCCAAATATTCATCCAAGAAATTAACTATAGGGATGATGTCAGCCAAGATGGCACTTCTGGAACTCATCTCCTCCGTGACATCCTTGAAGGGCTGCAGGAGTTTTACCAGCTGACTCATGACTAACCAATCATGATGCCCTAGAGGATTCTGCACACCTATGTCCATTGTATCAGAAAGTTCATGAAGGGGTGTCTGCAGCTCCACTAACTTCTCAAGCATCATAAAGGTGGAATTCCATCGGGTGGCAATGTCTTGAATGAGACGCATGTGAGGCATCTCCAAATCAGTCTGCTTTTGTCAGAGAACCTTCCCCGCCTTCACACTTCTGTGGAAGTGTGCTGCTATGTTCCTGCACTTCTGTATTAACCTATGCAGGTATTCATTCTCTTTGTCATTGAAATCCAACCCCAGAGCTGACTTCACTACCAGGTGCAGAGTGTGTGCAAAACATTGGATGTTCTTAAAGCGCCCGTCATTTATTGTCTTAACCATGTTTGCCCCATTGTCTGTGACAAAGAGCCCTGCCTGAGGATTCCTGTCTCGCTGGTGTAGTTGCCAGCCCTCCAGCATCTGTCTGATGCATGCTAGAATATTGGCTGCAGTATGGGCCTGGTCCATCAGGTGGGTGTGCAGTAAAGCCCACCTCCACCCTGATACTTGTTCAGTAATAGAGCTGCTGCCTGCCCCTGCCTCAGCCAGGTCCCACCAGTGTGCTGTCAGGGAGAGGTAAGAGCATACAGCATTCATGGCGGTCCAGATATCGCAGGTGAAATGCACACTCCCCTCTGCCTTAGCTAGCAGCGCTTGGATGCGACTGTGACACTGCTTATACAGGCTGCGGATGACCTTTCTGCTAAATGTGGTTCTGGAGGGGACTTTGTAATTTGGAACTATGACCTTCAGAAAACGCTTGAAACCCACATTCTCCACTAACTGCAAGGGCTGGTCATCAAGGGCAATCATTTCCCCAATGCTCCTGGTTACAACTTTTGAGGCTGCCTGCCTCCTACCCCGGGATAGCGTTACCGCACTCCACCCCATTTCCTCCATGGTGGGTTGTTGCTTCTGCCACATGTCAGGAGGTTGCTGGCTTGCCACCTGACTGCTAGAAGGTGATGAGGGCGTGGGCTGACTCTGCTGCTTTTGAACCACTTTACGCTGCTTGGAAGGGGCCCCCTGACTGGTACTGCCACCATCCCCAGATGGCAGTACTGTTGTTGGGTGTTGCCTCTTCATATGATGCATCATACCAAAATTAGATAGATGTCCCATTTGCTTGCCTCTGCTAATAGCCCTGCCACAGTAATTACACCGAACAAAACGCAGGTCATCTGTCACTTTAAAGTGGCTCCAGATCGCAGATGTCTTTCGTGATCCTCCCTTCTCTAAAGCCTTGCGGGCGGATGCTGGCACTGGAGCTGAAGTAGTGGGTGCACCCTGAGAAGCAATGTCAGGGGCCTCAGTCACCCTCTGTGCCTGTGCTGACAGCTCTTCCTCCTCATCATCAGTTTCATCTCTCCCCTGCTGCACTGAAGTGGAGGCTAAGACAGGGCTAACTGATCCTCCTAAAGCTTCGTCAGCTATTACTTCTTCCGTTTCTGATGAGAATCCCGCACAAGATGATTCTTCATCTGAATCAGAAGCAAACAGTGCCTGCGCTATATTGTCAATGCTAAGTCTTAGTTGAGATTTCTGTCCCCCTGCTGCTTTTGGGTGTCGACATTTTGTCTGGCATGACTCAGTCTCCCCTTCCCTCACCTCCAAAACTACAGGGTCAGAAACAGGTGGTGGAAATGGCGATGCATCATGGTCAGATTTCATTTTTTTCTGGATGGAACTGCCTGTCCCTCCAAAGAGTTTAGATTGCAACAGGTCCCTTTTTAACTTTAATGGGGGACTGGCACTAGTGCCTTTTGAAGTGCCTCCTCTGCCAGTCCCAATCACTCGACCACATCTAGCTTTCCCTGATATTATGGATTTAATGTCACTGCCTAGTGCCTACTGGCTGCCCACTGTCACAGTGCCTTGCTATGCACTAATGTAACGTGTGTGGCATGCACCCACACACACAGCTTGCTTGTAAGCACAAAAGAGGCAGACTGGGGATTTCACTGCACAGACTGTCCCAATAATAAAGTTCAGTCTGTTAAACTACCCACTGCCCACTGTCATAGTGCCTTGCTATGCACTAATGTAATGTGTGTGGTGTGGACACACACACGGCTTGCTTGTAAGCACAAAAGAGGCAGACTGGGGATTTCACTGCACAGACTGTCCCAATAATAAAGTTCAGTCTGCTAAACTGCCCACTGCCCACTGTCACAGTGCCTTGCTATGCACTAATGTAATGTGTGTGGTGTGCACACACACATACAGTGTGCTTGTGAGCACAAAAGAGGCAGACTGGGGATTTCACTGCACAGATTGTCCCAATAATAAAGTTCAGTTTGCTAAACTATCCACTGCCCACTGTCACAGTGCCTTGCTATGCACTAATGTAATGTGTTTGGTGTGCACACACACACAGCTTGCTTGTAAGCACAAAAGAGGCAGACTGGGGATTTCACTGCACAGGCTATTCCAATAATAAAGTTCAGTCTACTAAACTGCCAGCCCACTGAAGCCCAGTGCACAGAGAGCCTGAGTGAGTTGAATTAAACAAACTCAGTTTTAAAAAGCTGGAATTGTTGGCACAACAGGAAAATCGATGAAATATATTTTCCAATGGAAATTCTAGCAAACTAGCTAAAATTGAATATATCTCTCCCAGCCACAACACCCAAATGGTGCTTGCTTGCAGCCTAGCCCAGAGGCTGAATTAAACAAAATGGCACTGCTAGCAGCTTCTCTCCCTGGCACAGATCTGTCTCAGGTCACCTAAATAAACTGCTTGAAAAACAAACAGGGCTGCAGCAAAATAAAGAATTGTCTTTTTCTCTTAAGTAACTAGCCTAGCTAGCAATTCAATATAGATTTCTGAACTCAGACTAGCTCTTAGTGCAGCCACCTTCCGCAGAGACCTCCTCCCCAGACCACCCCTGCAAAGAAAGTGCATGGCAATCCGCGTGCTTAACTATATATATAGTGCTGGGTCATCAGGAAAATCGTCACCGAGCACTGAATGACAGTGTGATTGGCTGCATTCAGTGCATTTCACAAAATGTTATTGCTGATACGCTGCATTCCGGTATCCGTGCCAACCTGTCCGACCCACTCTGACAGGACTGTGAGGTCACTGATGACTCACAGGAAAGGGCTGTTTTTTGGCTCTGGATACACCCAAATGGCGTCCTCCGATTGCAAATGGTGGCGAAGAAAAGCGCATGCTGCCAAACGGATGATACGTTATATTCGTGGGGAGTCGCGATACGTTTCGCTTCCCCACGAATACAACGAATAGGGACATATACGTTGTGGATTGACAATACATCGAAAACAAATGCACACCCCTAATTCAGGATATTCAGAAGACTCGTCAAGGATTCAAGTTGCTTGGAAGTTTCAGGCAAGAATTCAAGAATCAGGCGAAAGTACTGGGTGAGAACTGCATCGCAGTGCACCCTACACAGCCGCCCATGGCTGGTCATGGACCACGCTGAACGCGAAGCAGACTCCAGGCGAAGACGTGGAACTTGAGACTGGAACATGACAAAGATTCAGTAGAGGCCTGCACCGGGGCGCGCCTGTGGCTGGTCGCGGACCACGCTGGAGCAGAGCAGATTCTGGCAGAGTCTTAGGCATGGACGGAAGCAGGCACAATGGAACTCCGAAGACCGGGCAAGATTCAAAACTCAGGATACTCAGAAGCAAGGCATTAAAAACAGGAGTCTTCCAGAGGCTTGCGCTGCAGACGAGAAGAAGGCCTTGTACCACGAAGCACCCCTACACAGCCTCCCCAGGGCTGGTCACGGACCACGACATGGCACGCCAAAAGAGGTGGACAGACGAGGGACCTGGGAACTGGACGAAGAGCTGAAGATGAGACGGACAAAGTCAAGACAAGAACATCGGACATCAGGAACATGGAACTTCAGGACACGGGACATCAAGACATCTGGAGACGGAACATCTGGAACATCAGGAACAGAAGACAGGCAACGAGGGAGCTCCAATGAAGGACAAGACCAGGGACATCAAGGAGACAAAGTTCAGGAACATGAAGAAAACGAAGATCCATCAAGGCACAGGAAGACCATGGAGGACTTGGATCCACAGAATACCACAGACACTGTGAAGACTGGATCAGAAGGCACTGAGGAACAGCATCAAGGCCCTTTTATAGGGCTGATCCAGGAAGCAGGTTGATGATATCATTCATTGGGGCCGCGGGCTTTTCTCGCCACTGGCCCTTTAAATATCAACGAGAGACGCGCGCCTGCACCTATGGTGAGCAGGAAGTGAAGACTGCAATGGCGGCGTCCCTGCCACGTGGAAGGCCCGGAGGATGGCCATGTCGGCGGCAGCACCCCTGCTGTGAGAAGAGAGCAGGCAGCGGCAGCTTCACGCCGCAAAGAAAACCCGGCGGCGGCTAAGAGCCATGAAGCAGCAGGAAGAACAGTCCGGGAGGTGACACTAGGACCGCGGAGGAGCCAGGAGCTACGCGGCTTGGCCTGCCGAGGAACGGCGTCGGCAGCGGCCTGACTGGCCACTTTCGAGGAAGGTAGGTGGGGGACTGCCCGCGCCAGTCGCTGGCAGGATCTCAACAGTATCACTTGCTTTGTGGGAGGCTTCAGAGATGTGTTCAGTCCAGCCTAAGGCTTCCATTGTTTCTTTGAACATGTCGCAGGAGATAGATCTTGGAGGCTCATTTACATGAAGATTAAAATCTCCTAAAATTAAAATTGTTTCAGGAGAAGGGAATTCTTTTGTGAAAAGTTCAATTAAGGGTGAGCAGTCTTTTTGGAGAAGGCCTGGAGGGAAGTATACTAATCCGATGTTAATTTATTTTGATTTTAAAATGGCTACTTCATAGGGTGAGTAGATTTCAGTTTTCTTTAGTGTTAATTTGAGTTCTTTTTTGCAGACTATTAACAAGCCTCCACCTTTTCTTTTTTGTTTTGGGATATGGAATAGATTGAAATTTGGATGTGATATTTGGTTTAATAATACATTAGCCTTGTTGTTTAGCCATGTTTCAGTTATGCAGAATATTGTTGGTTGTTGTTCGATAATAATATCATTGACTAGCGGACCCCTGCCACGCGTTGCAGTGGCTGAGTCAGATTCTTTGCCCTCCCTGCCCCTTTCCCTTGCTCATTTAGCTCAGTCACTCATCCTCTTCCCCCTTGGTCACTCCCCCCCCCTTCCCTCCCCTGTCCCCACTCCAACTCTTTCCCCTCACACTCACCTCTCCCCTCATTCTTCCTCCCCTGACAGTTACCTCCCTCCTCATTCTCCCTCCCCTCACTGTGACCTCAGTGACTCCCCACCTGGTGAGGGCTGTTTTGTAACCTTTTGGAGATGGTGCACATTTTGTGTATGTGTTTGTGTGTGCCTTCCCCCTTTGCACCCCAAAGTAATCCCCACAGAAACATTGTGTTTATATAAACCTCCCCCACCCTCCCTTCCCCCCCCCCCCAGGCCAGCAAAATAGACTAACCCACAAGAGTTGCAGAATCTCGGAACTGGCCCCTGGCCCCCCCCCTTGCAGGCCCGACGATACCTTTCAAAAATGGTAGTCGGTGGAGCGGGAGTTCGATCCGGCATGGAAGTATTGACGCCGGGCCCTCGAGGTGGAGCAATGGGAGCGGTTGTCTCGCTCAGATAGTAAGGGCGAAGGTGCGCCGGTTGCCAGTTCATAAAATGGCGTCGACGGGCCCTCGCCCTTACTATGTCACATGGGCTACTGCCGCTATTGGCGTTCCCGAGTGTCCTAGTAAGGGAAAGAGCCGTCGGTGCCATTTTGATTGCTGGCAGCCAACAGCCGTAGTGTATGTGATGTGTCCCGGAGCGGTGTTCCCCCCTCCCCCCGCTGGAGCAGCCCGAACTATTCTGCAGTTTTCCGTGCTTTCGGAGGTTGAGGGCAGTAAGTAGAAAAGTCATGTGCGTGAGGGTTGTGAGGAGGGTGTTTGTGTGTGAGTTCGGAGGGTGTGGGAATTGCAAACATGTGGCATGTGAGTGGCCTACCGGTGTAGCATGCTGGTATTTAGTGGGTTTTTGTGTGTTTTTTGAGGGTGTGTGAAATAAGTACAATTGGCATGTGAGTGGGGGGGGGGGGGGGTGTGTGTGAGGAGGGTGGATTTGTGTCTGCTCGGAGGGTGTGTGAATCGCAAACATTGGTCACGTGTGTGTGGGGTGTGAGCGTTTGTGCAAGGTGTAAGAACTTCCGCTTACGTCCACCAGATGTCGCTGTTTTGTGGAACCAAATTTTAAAACTTTTTTACCAGCCCCCGGTGTGACATATATGTAATGTAAGTGTAGAAGATCCTTGCCGTATGTGAGGTGAAACTTGTGTCCAAATTTGAACGCAATCGGTTAAGTGGTTGCTGAGATTAGCGATTTGGTACAAACTATTTAACATTTTTATTTATATAGATTAGTGGGATTTTTTTTTAATTGATTGTGCTTTCAGAAGTAGAATGGAGAGCAGTAGACAAGTTCTGATGTATTGATTTTTGGTGTTTTTAGCGTGTTGTAGAATTTTGTTAGATTTGTTTGGATTTATGTTTTTCTTGTTCATTAGGATTTTTTCTTGACCAGGTATAGGTTGTGATCTGATTTTTAATTCCATTTCTAGCTGAGTTTTTGTTGCTAAAGGCAGGTGGTGAGGTCCGCCGGTGGGTCAGCGGGTCCGCAGGTTCACGGGTGATGAGGTTTGCAATGATTAGGAATAGGTCGGTGGATTCACCTGGCTGACCGTGGGTCCGCAGATGGACTCAGTTTGCTGTCCGCAGTCTGCACTCTGTGGTCCGCAGGTCCTCGGTCCTTAGATCATAGTCAGCAGGTTCGCAGTCCGCTGTAGTCAGCAGGTCCACAGTCCATAGATCCATAGGTGGAGAGGTCCTCAGGTGGAGAGGTCCATAGGGGTGGAGAGATCCGTAGGTCCACAGTCCGCAGTCTGCACTATGTGGTTCGCAGGTCCTCAGATCGCAATCTGCAGGTCCCCGGGTAGAGAGGTCCACAGGACTGAATACGTACTGCGATAAGCGGTTTTAGCAGGTTCATGAACACTTCTGTCCTGCACTCAGCTGGTGCAGGTTCCACCCTCAGCTGGCGGACTCAGTTCATTGCAGGCCCAACACTATGCCGGTGGTTTCAGTCGGTATAGGACCAACACATGGCCGGAGGACTCAGTCAGCGCAGATCCCATGTGCGGACAGTGGTCTCAGGTCAGCACAGGCCCAATGCTTTGCTGGCAGTTAAAACGGCACAGGTCCTAAGCTCAGCTGGTAGTCTAAGTTGGTGCAGGTTCGATACTTTACGTGTAATCTCAGGTCAGTGCAGGGCAGCACAGAATGAAGCAGATCGGCGGTCAGCTGTCTCAGTGTGGGACCAGCTGACTCTGCCTGCACAGGTCGGCTGACTCAGCCAGAGGGCTCAGAAGGGTTTGGAGGGGCTCCAGCGGGCACACACAGTTGATGTTGGCCTGGATCGGCGGCCTCAGCCAGTGTACGCCGGGCCCACGACTTGTGGTCCCCGGGGCCTGAGAGGTCGGCACTCTTGGCCAGTGTAGGGGCACACTGATCCAGCAATTGCTGGTTCAAGCTTTCACCCAATCTTGAGGCTTCCTAACTGGTCACAGCAGCTTCGTGACTCCACCAGATGAGCATTGGGGGATCGGAAATTTTCACTTATGAAAGATCACATCAAATACTAATACCCACTTTTACAATAATTGATGCAAGAGAAAACCCAATATTCGACCACTATTCTTCTCACAGGACAAGCAGGATGGTTGTCCTCACAAATGGGTGACATCGAGGATGGAGCCCACCACGGAAAACTTCTGTCAAAGTTTAACAGAACTTTGACTGGCCCCTACTGGGCATGCCCAGCACGGCACTGACCCTGCAGCCAGCAGGGGTCTTCCTTCAGTCTTCTTTTTTCCGCGCAGCAGTTGCCACGCGGCGAAAGGAGCTCTTCTTACCACGTTCCTGACAGGAATTCGGTTTTTTTCTTCCGAAGAAAATTTGCCCCTCAGGGGTCTCCCTTCGACAATTTTTTTTCAACTTCGCGGAATCCGGTAAGTTTTTTGCCGATTTTCATCGACTTCCGTCGATTTTGGCCCTCGAGGCCTGTTGGCAACTACCGATCCCGCAGCTAAATTTTGGCCTAAGGCCATGGCGACGGGGTTTCGTCGATGTCCGGATTGCACCCGGACTATGTCAATCACAGACCCCCATAGGGTTTGTTTTTTGTGTTTGGGTAGTGAGCATGATGTCCTGACTTGCACCAAATGTGCCTTAATGACACCCAAAGGGCGCAAAGCCAGGATGGAGAAGATGGGGCTCCTCTTCCATGCACCCACCCCAACGCCATCGATAGCATCGACGTCATCGGAACCGGCACCGTCGAAGTTGCACCATCACCGTCAACCCTCCGGTGACCGTCCACCATCGATGACTTCTCGGCCGTCGACTCCTGTCCCCTCCCCGGATGGGCGAGGAGATCGGAAGGACAAGCATCGCCATCGACGGCACAAGTCTCGGCCCGTCGAGGATCCAGAGCCATCGACCTCCGTACAGGCCGAGCCACCGACTAAAAAGCCTCGGCCAGACCTGGCACCGTCCACGTCTCGTTCGCAGGCACCGAGGAAACCCTCACCCTCTCGGGGTGTGGGAGCCGTGATCCCACCGGTTACGGTGGTCCCTCCGGCTCTGCCTCAGCCTCCCTCTCCCGTCGAGCCGGGTATTGTTACCCCTGGTCTCCGGGCAGAACTGGACCGGCTGGTCCAGGAGGCCATCGAGAAAGCGATGCAAAGGTTCCAGCCTCCACCAGCACCGTCTCCGGCACCGATTCCGGCACCGCCTCCGGCACCGACCCCGGCACCGACTCCGCCACCGGGGAGGGAACCGACCACCGAACCTCTGGTGGAAGCTCTAGCACCGCTACTGCGCCGCATGGAGGCTCTTATGACGGCACTTCCATCGGTGATTCCAGTAGCACCGACAACACCACCGTCTCCGACAGGATTTTCATCGGCAGGAGAAACACCGTTCCTGATTCCCCCTTCCGGGGTGGTCCCATCGGTGCCTTCTCGTATTTCTCCACCGATTTATCCTTCGGCTCCATCGATTCCAAGACCGGCACCGATTCCATCGGCAGCACCGAAGCCCTCGATGCCATTCTCAGTTCCGCCTGCAGCACCAATTCCATCAAGATTTCACTCGATGCCTTCGGATCCTCAACCAGGTCCTTCAGGGCTTCAAGCCCCACATGATCCCTACGATACCTGGGGTGATGACACATCTTCTGACACAGATTTACCTTCACCACCATCTCCTACAGAGAGTAGAAAACGATCTCCTCCTGAGGATCTCTCTTTTATTAATTTTGTGAAGGAGATGTCAGAAATTGTATCTTTTCAGCTACAATCTGAGACCGATGACAGACACCAGATGATGGAACTGCTCCAATTTCTGGATGCTCCTAAAATCATCGCTTCCATCCCTATTCACCAGGTGTTTCTGGATCTCTTAAAGAAAAACTGGGAATCTCCTTCCTCTGTTTCACCAGTTAACAAGAAAGCTGACTCCACATATCTTGTCCAGTCAGCACCAGGATTTCAGAAGCCTCAACTGGATCATCGCTCTGTTGTGGTTGAGTCCGCGCAAAAGAAGGCCAAGCGTCTAAAGCCACACTCTTCCACTCCACCTACCAAGGACAATAAATTCCTGGATAGTGTGGGACGAAAAGTGTATCATGGGGCTATGTTGATTTCACGCATAGCTTCATATCAACTTTACATGACTCAATACAACAGAGCCATCCTTAAGCAGATGCAAGACTACGCTGACACTTTGCCGGACCAATACCAACCACAGCTTCAAGCCCTTCTTCATAAAGGATTTGAGGCAGGGAAGCATGAAATTAGAACGGCCTATCACATCTTCGATGCTTCCACAAAAGTTTCAGCCACAGCCATCTCAGCCAGACGTTGGGCTTGGTTAAAGTCATCCAATCTTCGCCCAGAGGTCCAGGATCGTCTAGCTGATTTACCCTGCTTAGGGGACAATTTGTTTGGAGAACAAATTCAACAAATTGTAGCAGAATTAAAAGATCACCACGAGACGTTGAAACAACTCTCATCTATTCCACCTGAGGTGTCCTCCAAACAACCACCTAAGAAGGACTCTAAAAAGTCATTCTTTCGGCCACGTCGTTACTATCCTCCATCGGCTAGGCCTCGACCTGCACGGTCCACCAACAGACCTTAGCCACGCCAGCCTAGGAAACAAAGACCTGCTGTAGCCCCACCTCCTGGGCCTGCGGTGGGCCTTTGACTTCCCTGTAGGGAGCACATGCCAGATCCCTCTTCCAGACATCCCTGTGGGGGGTCGACTGTACCACTTTTTACAACGCTGGACACAGATCACCTCAGATCAGTGGGTACTAGCGATTATCGCACAGGGTTACCACCTCAACTTCATAACTCTTCCGGCAGACTCCCCGCCTCTTCAAGCATGGAGTCTAACCAGCCATTTGACTCAATTACAACAAGAAGTATCCCTTCTTCTGCAATCAAATGCTATAGAACCCGTCCCTCCCTCTCAACGAGGGGAGGGATTCTACTCCAGGTACTTCCTAATACCAAAGAAATCAGGGGGACTACGTCCCATTTTGGACCTTCGGGCCCTCAACAAGTACCTTCAAAAAGAAAAGTTCAAGATGGTAACCCTGGGCTCGTTGCTCCCTCTGCTGCAAAGGGGGGATTGGCTGTGCTCTCTCGACCTCAAAGACGCTTATACCCACATTGCGATAACACAATCCCATCGCAAGTATCTGCGTTTTCTGGTAGGCTGCAACCATTATCAATACCGGGTACTACCTTTCGGTCTGGCGTCTGCTCCACGAGTCTTTACCAAATGTCTCGTCGTTGTAGCAGCATTCCTCAGGAAGGAAGGTGTCCACTTCTACCCCTACCTGGACGATTGGCTAATCAGGGCCTCCACCCCTCAGATTGCTCAATCCTCCCTAAAATTGACGATTCAGACACTCCTTTCCTTAGGGTTTCTTGTCAATTACGAGAAATCTTGCTTAGTCCCATCTCAAACCTTATCCTTCATTGGGGCAGACTTGGACACCTTACAGGCAAAAGCCTACCTTCCGCTTCAAAGGGTCCAAACTCTCATGTCCCTAGCTCGCCAGCTCCAGTCTCAAAACACTGCCACGGCTCGCCAATTCCTCATTCTCCTAGGACACATGGCATCCTTGGTTCAAGTCACTCCCATGACCAGACTAGCCATGAGAGTAACACAATGGACTCTGCGACACCAATGGATTCAAGCTTTTCAACCTCTGTCCTCCATAGTCACAGTTACACAAGCGCTACGCCTGTCTTTAACCTGGTGGACGACTCAAGTCAACCTCCTTCAGGGATTGCCTTTTCTCCTACCAGATCCACAAGTAACCCTAACCACCGACGCTTCCCCACATCGGTTGGGGAGCCCATGTGGACGATTTCCAAACCCAAGGGTTATGGTCACCAGAGGAAGCCGAACACCAGATAAATTTCTTGGAACTTCGAGCAATCCGCTACGCGCTCAGAACTTTCCAAGATCATCTATCGAATCAGATAATCTTTATCCAGACAGACAACCAAGTGGCCATGTGGTACATAAACAAGCAGGGAGGCACAGGCTCCTTCCTTCTGTGTCAGGAAGCTGCGCAGATCTGGGCAGAAGCCCTCTCCCACTCCATGTACCTCAAGGCCACTTACCTGCCGGGAGTAGACAATGTGTTGGCAGACCAGCTAAGCCGTGTCTTCCAACCACACGAGTGGTCACTCAATCCTCTGGTAGCGACCTCTCTGTTTCACAAGTGGGGTTATCCCCACATAGACCTCTTTGCTTCTCCACAGAACCACAAAGTGGACACTTACTGCTCTCTCATTCGGAGCCATCACTCTCGGCCGAGGGATGCCTTCTCCCTCAAGTGGACGACAGGTCTGCTCTATGCATTCCCTCCACTTACTCTTCTGTCAAGGACTCTCGTGAAGCTTCGCCAGGACGGAGGAACCATGATCCTGATAGCACCCCACTGGCCACGCCAAGTGTGGTTTCCCATACTTCAAGATCTCTCCATCCGCAGACACATCCCTCTGGGAACGGATCCGCATCTGCTCACTCAAAACGACGGATGCCTCCTCCATCCCAACCTCCAAGCCTTGTCCCTGACGGCATGGATGTTGAAAGGTTAGTCCTTCAGCCATTTAACCTTTCGGATTCGGTTTCTCGTGTCCTGATAGCTTCACGAAAGCCCTCTACCAGAAGATCCTATTCATATAAATGGAAAAGGTACACATCATGGTGCACTTCTCAGTCCCTTGATCCCCTTTCCTGTCCAATCTCTAAGTTCTTGGACTATTTATGGCATCTGTCAGAATCAGGTCTTAAAACCTCTTCCATTAGGATGCATGTCAGTGCGGTAGCCGCCTTCCATAAAGGTATAGAGGGTGTCCCTATTTCAGTCCAACCCCTGGTAACACGCTTTCTTAAAGGCTTGCTCCATCTGAAGCCACCCTTACGTCCTCCGGCCCCATCTTGGGACCTTAATCTGGTTCTTGGTCGTCTAATGAAACCACCTTTCGAACCTCTCCACTCCTGTGAATTAAAGTATCTCACATGGAAGGTATTATTCCTTTTGGCTATCACTTCAGCTCACAGGGTTAGTGAATTACAGGCCCTAGTTACCTATCCGCCTTACACTAAACTCCTGCAGGACCGGGCGGTACTCCGCACTCACCCTAAATTTTTACCTAAGGTAGTTTCTGAGTTCCATATCAATCAATCCATCATACTACCTATCTTTTTTCCCAGGCCCCACTCCAACTCCGGGGAACAGACTCTGCATACCCTAGACTGTAAACGAGCTCTAGCTTTTTATCTAGACCGTACAGTTCCTCACAGGAAGGGCACTCAATTGTTTGTCTCTTTCCATCCTAACAAGTTAGGACAACCTGTGGGTAAGCAGGCTCTTTCCACCTGTTTGGCGGACTGCATTTCTTTTTGCTATCAGCAAGCTGGCATTCCTTTTCAAGACCGTGTTAAAGCACACTCTGTGAGGGCCATGGCGACTTCAGTAGCACACCTTCGATCGGTGCCGCTTCCTGACATCTGTAAAGCTGCAACCTGGAGTTCTCTCCATACCTTTGCAGCCCACTATTGTTTGGATAAAGCTGGAAGACAGGACTCCATCTTCGGCCAATCTGTCTTGCGTAACCTTTTTCCAACGTAATGTACCAACACCCTTCCACCTTCCCGGGAGGGTGCGGATGCCCTTTCCCAAATTCCCACCCCAGTTGTTGTGCCTGTTGCACGCCGTTGGGTGCATTTGGTGCAAGTCAGGACATCCTCAGCTCGGTACTCACCCATTTGTGAGGACAACCATCCTGCTTGTCCTGTGAGAAAGCAAATGTTGCTTACCTGATGTAACAGGTGTTCTCACAGGACAGCAGGATGTTAGTCCTCACGAAACCCGCCCGCCACCCCGCGGTGTTGGGTTCGTTTTATTTTTACTTTTTAGGCACTGCCTGTAGCTTTGAAAATCAGACTGAAGGGAGACCCCTGCTGGCTGCAGGGTCAGTGCCGTGCTGGGCATGCCCAGTAGGGGCCAGTCAAAGTTCTGTTAAACTTTGACAGAAGTTTTCCGTGGTGGGCTCCATCCTCGATGTCACCCATTTGTGAGGACTAACATCCTGCTGTCCTGTGAGAACACCTGTTACATCAGGTAAGCAACATTTGCTAACAACTGGAGGTTTAAACTTCTCTGAGTGAATGAACAACTCGATTAATGTAGTGCAGCCTTGAAATTTGTAAACACTTTGTTTTTGTAGAGGAGGGGGTTTAAGACCATAAGATGTGTTATTCTGGAACAGACCAAAGCTGCATTGAGCCTCATCATCCTTTTTCTGACAAGTTCTTGTTCTGGGATCATTAGGAAGTATCCATCGGATCTCAGCTCAGTTAAATAGGGTATCAAGTAACAGTTTTCAAGGTGACCTAACAAGCATTTTTTCATTATAGCCATTATGTTACATTTATGTAGTTTTTATGATTGATACCTAACCATTTATATTTTTTCTTCATTTAGAATACTGCAATTCTTGAAAAGAATGAGACCCTAGAGAAAGTAAAATGCCTTACTTCCCAGCTAGATTCAACCAAAGAGATGCTGGGCAAAGCCACTGATGAACTCACTGCCAAAAAGAGGGACCTGGAGAAAGCTGAGAAAACCATTGCTGATTTGACATCTTGCATGAAAGAGAAGGGAACCAATGAGGCAGACAGAGAGGTATGTAGAGGAGACCTACACAGATATAATAGAACATTCCCTTTACCTTATGCTGCTTTGGATAGAAAGGTAACCTGAAAGGAAAACATCATCTTGAAACAGTAGGAAGTAATCCTGTAGCTGCTGTTTGCTTTGTAGATGATCATTATCTTCTGGTATCAAGGATGCATCTAGAGAGGTGTGTACCAAAGAGGGAAGAGGTAGGACTGCTGATGTTACTGGCGATTTGATGAATAGGAATTTAGATAGCTGGGTGACTAATGGCAGTCAGGATTTTTTGATGACTTGCTTAGGTGGCAGATCTCACTTGTCACCTAGATGGGAATTTAGATTGTGCTGGGGAGGAACCAAATGTCTGATATATATGTACACCAATGACATAGGAAGGTATAGGAGGGATGTTCTGGATTCCAACCTGAAGCTTCTAAGTAGGGATGTGAATTGGGCTTCGGACGATTGAAAATATCATCGATATTTTCAAAATTGTCAGAAATCGGGGGCTCCCCCAAAACAATAGGAAAACCCCACGATATTGTTCGTGGGGGTTCTCTTATCTTTTTGGGGGAGGGCGGGAAAAACAGCACACAAAAATAACCCCTAAACCCACCCCGACCTTTTAAAACTAATCCCTTAGCTTCCCCCACCCTCCCGACCCCCCCAAAAACTTTTTACAGGTACCTGTTGGTCCAGTGGGAGTCCCGGGAGCGATCTCCCGCTCCCGGGCCGTCGGCTGCCACTAATAAATGGCGCCAATGGCCCTTTGCCCTTACCATGTGACAGGGTATCCGTGCCATTGGCCGGCCCCTGTCACATGGTAGGAGCACTGGATGGCCCGCGCAAAGGGCAAAGGCCATCGGTGCCATTTTTATTAGTGGCAGCCGACGGCCCGAGAGCGGGAGATCGCTCCCGGGACCCCCACTGGACCACCAGGTACCTGTAAAATGTTTTTGGTGGGGTCGGGAGGGTGGGGGAAGCTAAGGGATTAGTTTTAAAGGGTCGGGGTGGGTTTTTTGTTTATCGGCTCGGGCGCAGCCCATAAGCAAAACCGCTATTGGGCCGGATGAAAAAAAAACCACGATGTGAATCGGAACCGATTCCAGTTCCGATTCACATCTCTACTTCTAAGTAGGACATTTAAAATCCAAAATCTTCAGAGTAGCATTCTCAGAAATAATGCTAGTTATACATGCAAGACCCCAGAGGTTTGCTGAGCTGCAAGGACACAATGCTTGGATAAGACAGTGGGGCAGAGAAAGAGCTTTATATTTGATAGGAACTGGGAAACATTTTCAAGTATATCAAAAGAAAGAAGCCTGTGAAGGATTCAAATGGACAATTTAGAGGTCCAGAATGTAAAGGGAAAACTTATGGAGAATAATTCTGTAGCAGAAGAACTACATAAATCATCTGCTTCAGTTTTCACTGCAGAAGATGTTGAAAAGATTCAAAACCCAGAACCATTCTTTGTAAGTGAAGCAAATCACGCTGACTATGGTAGAGGTTTGTAAAATCTTGAGTGGTATGGCACAAGTTGATGGCTATACCGAATAACGGTATATAAAACTCTACAAATAAATAAATAAAATAGAGTAGATTTATTTTTACTTTTAAATAGGAATAGGGATCAGGGATGACCATAGGAGGGAGTGCCAAGTGGGGTCTGGGATGAATCAGCCAGGGCGGGGCTGCTAAAAGTTATGTTGAAGGTAATCACATCATGTAGCCAATCTCCCTAGGAACAACCCTGTTCCATAACCTCATCTCTCTGTCCCCTCTTCCTCTCTCCCTACTTTCACATATATTCTCTGCATCCCTTGTATACCCCTAACCTCTAATCTTTGTATCCCCAACTTGAAGGCTACTCCTCCCAATTCCCAAGACCTCTATCCCACTCCATGTTCCTTGCCTCCCTCCCCCCCTCCCCCCAATATCCTCTGCAATCTTGAAGAGAGCAGGTCCAGCACTCCTAACCTGTTTTCGCTGCTGCTAGCTCATCTTCCTCTCATTTATTTATTTATTTATAACTTTTTTTATACCGAAGTTCAGGTAACAGAATTACTTATCACTCCGGTTTACATTATAACAAGTAGAAAACAATGACAACATATGGTCATATGTCATATGTCATATGGTCAGATCAGCAATTTGACTAATTAGGGGAGGGAGAGCAGCCAGTGGTATTAGGAATGCATTAGAAGTGCTGGCCCTGCTCTCCTGCTGGCTGGAACATCACTCATGCCGCATGGAAAGGAAGGGTTGCTGAAATGAAACCAAAGGGGTAGACTTGCGAAGCAGTGCAGGGCCACCAAAATTGCTGGGCTTGGTGCAATCACCCCAGCTTTCATCCCTGAGGGCAGTGGTTCACAAAACTGTCCCGGAGGACCTCCAGACTGTCACAGTTTTGCCCGTTTCACAAGCTCTCAGTGCTCTGGTTCAGCCTGTTGTGCAGCCTTCTCTCCACCAGGGCTCCTCAACAAGCCTCACCCCCCGCCTTGCCAAGCTCCTTATCGCTGCTCACACCAAATCCAAGCTACAGCCTCATTTAACTGTTACGCGTGCCGCCCGCGGCAGACCCGCAGCGCGGCCCTCTCATCTTCTTGCATGGACTCCAGCTCCTGGTTCCTCTGCACTGGCGGCAGTGGGCCGCCAGCTCCAACCTCGGGTCGCCTCCAGTGCCTCCAGCTCTGCCATGGTTCCCAGTGTTGCCAGCCAAGATGTCCCTGCTATTCGGGCCTTTCCGCGTGGCCCGCGGAGAGATGCTGCCATCGGTGCCACGCTCCTCCCTAGGTGCGCGCATAGCTAATCCTTTTAAAGGGCCCGTGGCAGGAACCTGGCCGCGGCCTCGAATGTTGATGTCAGACTCTTCAGTGTATATAAGCTCAGGCCTCGCTCCATAGCGTGGCCTTTGCAACTGGTCTCCTCGTACTCAGAGTACTCGTTGCTGATAGAGAATCATCTCTACTTCGTGTTCCTAACTCCTGTGGTTCCCGGTTCCTATCTTCCTCATTCCTGCCCTGTCTATGTGTTGGACTGACTCTCTGGATTTCGACTCTGCTTTGTTTGACTACTCTTCAGCCTATCTCCAGCCCCAGACCTCTGCTACGTTTGACTACTCTTCAGGCTATCTCTAGCCCCGGACCTCTGCTATGCCCGACTCCTCTTTAGCCTATCTCCAGCCCCGGACCTCCGCTACACCCGACAACTCTTCAGCCTTCTCCGTGTCCTGACCATTGCCTTGATTGACTACGCCTGCCTTCTCCATGCCCTGACCATCGCCTTGATTGACTACGCTACAGATCTCTCCATGTCCAGAATTCTACATTGCTTGCCTTGACCTCCGCTTGCTGCCGGCCCTGATCCCAGCCTATCAGTGATGCCTCCTCTAGCCTATTTCCTGGATGTGGACTTACAAGGCTCCGGCCTTTCTTTGCTTAAGCGTCTCCAGTTACTTTCCGTTCCTTTGGCACCTGAGTTCCTGTACCAAACCCAGTCCAAGGTAGGACTACGCCACCTACCGACTGCTGTCTCTGGGCTGAACCACCTTTCTTTACAAACCTACCTTGAGGCCCACCTAAGTCCTGCCGGCCCTGGCACCCAAAGGCTCAATCCGCAGGGAATGAGGGCTGGTAAAGGTGAAGCTCCAGCGGCCTCTATCTTCAGCCCACTCCACCTGCTGACGGTGGGGACCTATGGGTTGCATCAACCCCATCTTGGTCCAAGGGTCCACCTCCGACGCAACATTAACCCTGTCTTGCCAGAATCTCAGTGCCTCTTCATGGAGTCACCCTTGGCTTTCTGACCTGGCCTCTCTTACCTAGCTTTATGCCTTGTGGCCTCTAGGCCTTCAATTACTTTATACCTTGTCTTGCAGCCTATCTAGACCTTTCCTTGCCTTGTGGCCACTGGGCCTTCTGTTATCTTTTATCTTTCTCTGTGCCTTACTCAGGCCTTACCCTGTCTTGTGGCTTCTGGGCCTTATGCTTAAGTAGCCTATGGGCCTTCTATATTGCTGCCTTCAGAACTCAGGGTTCTCTGTTCTGTGTTGTCCTTGTCTGTTCTTGCCCTTGACTGCATTGTCCAGCCCTGTTCTTTTCTGGTCTTATCATGCCCTGCCCAATCCAGTTCCTAGCATCCAGTCAGCAAATATATTAGGTAAAATCTGTAGGGAATTGAAAGGAGTTAATGTTTGTGAGTGCTTGGCTGTTTGTCAGTATTGATATGCATGTGTATATATCATTCTAAATTATGATACATAATGATAGCACCCTGTAGTCTCCCTCCCCAAGCATATATTTACCCCCCACCGCCAACCCCACCCCTGGCATAATCTTTACCTTTTCAGATTGCATAGAATTAAAGTGAAGATGAAGGCAGATGCATGGAACAAATTTATTAACTGGTTGTAATGAAACAGGTACACATTACAGAATCATAACTGAAATTACATTGTCGATTCCATCCGCATCCTAGGTTCAACTTAAAAAGTAATAACTAACCCAACCCCCTCCCCCTTTTTACCAACTTGCCAGACAGATCCAGCCGGTGCAGCAAAACAGGGGCCTGCCAGTCAGATCCAGCCACTTAAAAGTCCAACTGTAAGCCCCATTTTTTAAAATTCTTTATTTTAAAGTTTTCATCAGATAAACATGAACACAAAATATTATAATAAGACAATGCGAATTGAAGTCCTCCCCTTCCCCAGCCCCCGAGCACCATATACCTTCCTGGCAGTTATCATTTTTAATCACAATACTATTCAATACCCTCCATGGGATGCAAGAGATAAACATGGAACATAGCAATATCATATATGATATACCAGTGTCTAGAATCCAGGCATATCCAAACATACCCTTTCAAAACAATGAAAATAGAAGACCCTAGCTCAAAGACCTTTTTTGTGTTAGGCGTTCTATAAATTTATAAATGTAAATGTAAAGACATAATATACGCTCTCCAGATATCCAGAAATAGATCATATTTGTTCTGTGAAGAATGTCGAGCAGATAAGTATTCAAAAACCACCAACTTATGCAACTTCAGTTTCCATTGCAGGAAAGATGGTTTTGTTGTGCTGCGGATGGAAGGGAGCACCAGGGGGCGCTCCCCAGTATGGGACAAGAGATGTTTGCCCTAGCGGTAAGATGTCCCTGACCTGCGACTGAACCTGCATGCTTCCTTGAGACCACCAACGCAACGGTAGTCTCTGAATGGTCCTCTGACTATTCCAAGCACTTTCGGACTGCCAATAGGAAGTGGCGGGAAGCAGCAGGTCGGACAGAGGAAATCTGACACAGGACAAGACACAGACGTAGGAAGACGAAGACTCAGGCTTGGAAGTAGATGAAGACTTTAAAGCCAGTACCAAAGGGCGCCCTCCACAGCCAACCAAGGCCAGGCACGGACCACACCTTGAACTGACAAGACAGAGTTCATTCGAGGACAAAGGCAGACTCGGGCTTGGAGATAGACGTTGAGGACGCCGAAGGCTCAGATGCTGATGATGCCGAAAGCCCCAACGTGGAAGACTACAAAGGCTCAGACGTGGAGGATGACGAAGGCTCAGACATAACACAGATAAGACGAGATAACTCCTCAGCGTCATCTGATGGAAGGACCCACCAGCACCCTACACATCCCAGCGGGGGTAGTCATGGACCACTGGGCCACTATGTGCCCTACTCAACCCAGCCGGGCTGGTTGCGGACCACAAGGAACGGATCAGAGTGGAGCTGAAGACATCTGGCGAAGATATCAGGAACAGACCGACACCTGGAACAGGTGGAGATGTCAGGGTAGGAATGGAACATCAGGAGAACATATGGAACAACTTGGAGACAGGAACATCAGGGAACATCAGGACATCTGGACTGGAACAAGACATCAGGAGAACATCTAGAACAAGGACGAAGCCAAGAGACCAAGGAACGAAGGACATCTGGATGAAGACTCGGGATCCCACATGGAACAGAGTGCCTAGGAAGAGCTGGAAGATGTGGAGTCTAAGGAGGATTTACTCCTTGCAAAGGCGACGTAGGAATGACTGAAGAACCCTTTTATAGGGTGAAGCAGGAAACATCCAAGGCGAAGCTCGCAGGAGGAGCCAGAGGGACCACTCCCTGCTGGCCCTTTAACTTCAGGGAGGAGGCACGGCCCCGCGCCTAAGGAGAGGAAGCAGGAAGTTTGCAGGACCCTGGACAGTGGCCCTGCAGATGCTGACACTGAGAAGCAGGAGCTGGGCCTCTGCGCAGGCCCCGACATCAGCGGCAGCATCCCTGCAGCCCGAGAAGGAACAGGGGCGGCTTCCTGCTGGAGGAGAGCAGGGACAGCGGCTCCATGCTGTGCAGAATCCAGGACCGCGGCCTTCAGGCCACGGGGAACGGACAGCAGCAGCGGCCTCCGGGCCGCAAGACGGTGACCTCAGCGGCTCCAGCTACTATGGCAGAAAAGAGAGGTCCGGGGTTCAGAGCGGCCTCTGGGCCACGAGGTAAGAGCCTGCTCGCGGCACTGCCGTGGCAGGATCGCAACAGTTTCTCTACTTTTATCCAATGTACCAAAATTGTTTTCTTGACCAAGAGAACACTTTCTGCAAAAACAGTTTCTGTGATTTTGTAGCTGTGGCAGAGACCTCATGCATACAGTCAAGCAGGCAGCAATGGGAAGACATTGGTATAGAAAAGCATAGAAGTCGTTCCAAATAGCATAATACCTCCTTCCAAAAGTCCTTTATCTCTGCTCAGACCCAGAAATAGTGAAAAAGAGTTCCTTGAATGATTAGGCACTTCAAGCATTAATTCATCAATGATAACTTTGCCTTAAAGGCCCATGTACTGGAGACAAACGTGCATTGAAGAAATGTGAAATAAGTCTTATTAGAGATTTCAAAACATGTCTGCAGTGCCTTAGGAGAGACTGGAGTATCTAACTCCAGGTTCTAACATAGTCTTAGTCTTATAAGTTGTATATTTTAACATCCTTATTTGCCTTCATCAAGATGGCACATGATGTCTTTTGCCCAGGCCATACAAAGAAAATCCAATCATACAGTTCACCATTGACTGACTGAGTTTTTTTATATAGATCATGCTCAATGAAGTGTCTGACCTGCAAATAGGCATAAAACTCTTTATAGGATAAATCGAATACAGATCGTAGCTCAGAGAAGGAACTGCCATTTCCACTGTCAGCATGTATGAACTGTTGCAAAGTAGTTAAACCTTTGAGGACCCATTGTAAAAAAAATCCGCTTCTCCAGGTCCAGGCAAAACCTTGGGTGACGGATATAGAGAGGAACGGTGAGACTTCCCAATGTACCTGAAGTCTATCACATAGCAGCCTCCAAGCTTGCCAATACATGGTGATGATTGGGTTATTTTGAATATAATCAGGTAGAATAGATCCTGGAATGTGCAGTAAGTTTCTTAGATTGAGTGGTTTACACCACTGCTGCAAAAAAACTAGTAGGTGAAAACAGATTTGTCCCATAAAACCATTTTTTCACATGCCGTAATAAACAGGCTAAATTGTAAGTCTGTAAATTTGGGCAATCCATCCCTCCTTCCCTCAGTGGTAACTTAATCTTAGGTAATGCTAGGCTAGCTCTTTTATTCCCCCTCAAAAATTCTCCTAAACCTCTGGACAGTTCTCCAATATGCCTTTGCTTAAGCCACCAAGTAGCATTTGTAAAACATACAGCCACCTTTGCGTTCCAAAAGCTTAAACAAATAAATTTTGCCATACAAAAAAAGGAGCAATTACCCAGATTCAGACAGTTTCATTTTAGTCTTTGAGAGCAAAGGTAAGATATTACTTTCATAAATATTGTGAATGTAAACTGGGATTTTAACCCCTAAGTATTTCATCTCCATTTCAACCTGTCACAGGGGAAATGAGCTTGGCCACATAAACTTCAAAGACCCTGAGACATCCAATGCCTCAGACTTATGTAAGTTGATTTTGAGACCCGAAAACAGGCCAAAGTGAGCCTGCAAAGCCATAAATTTCTGCAAAGAGCGGACAGGGTCTTTCAAGAAAACCAGACATCATCAGTGAATGCTGCTATTTTAAAATTCTCTCTATCAATTTTAAAGCCCAAGATTTCCAGGCACTCCTCTATTTTTCGTACAAGAGGGTCTAAGATAAGAATATATAACAACACAGAGATAACAACACAGAGAGTGGGCAACCCTGTCTGTTACTCCATTTTAGCGCAAATTCTTGGGATATACAACCATTTGCTAAGATGATGGAACAGGGCTCCTGGTAGAGTAAGGAGATGTTCCGCACCACGTCGCCCTAAAACCAATATCTGTGTAAGACCGAGAATAGATATGACCATGCAACCCAGTCAAATGCCTTTTTGGCATCAAAACCCACCACCAATGCCTGTGTTTGTGAATGTCTACTTTGCACCATAGCCATCCATAATCTTAGAATATGTTTACGCGCTGTCTTCCCCTTCACAAATCCTGCTTGATTATGAGAGATTAAGGAAGGTAATACTATATTGAGTCTATTGGCAATTATTTTGCAAAATGTTTCAGATAGAAGTTCAAGAGGGATATAGATCTATATGAGGCTGGATGACATGGATCTTTTCCCCCCTCATTTAGCTTCTCTGAGAAAGGAGCCCTGAAGTAAGGCCTCCCTTGAAATACCCTTTAAGAGTGCCCCCTATTTCCCTACTCAAAATCTTATAAAAAATCAGATTAAACACATCTGGGCCTCGGGCTTTGTGTTTTAATACCTTCCAAAATTTCCTGGAGAGTAAACAGCCTACTCAACCAGGTCAATTGTTGTTTAGTTATCTTCGGCAAAGATAAACCTTGAAAAAATTGGTATTCCTCTATGCTCTTCCCATCCTCCATATAATTAGGATAGAGTTGTTAATAAAATAACCAGAACATTTTACAGATCTCAGCAGCTGCAATTTGTCTAGGCACATAGTCATTATTCATTGCCTTAATATAATTGTTCCCTTTTTCGACCTTTACTAAATTAGTCCATAATTTTCCAGCTTTATTCCCAAACCGGTATAACATATGGGAGGTATATAATACATTTCTTGTTGATTTTTTATGTAAATAACAGTTCAAGGAATTCAAGGTTTCTCAATATTGCTTTTTATTAGCCACTGATGGATGCACAATCATCTTCACTTTGACTTTTTGAAAGGCACTTTCTAGTTCCACTATCCACTTATTTGTAATTAAGTGTTCCGAATCAGGTATGCTGTAATAAGAACATAAGAACATAAGAAATTGCCATGCTGGGTCAGACCAAGGGTCCATCAAGTCCAGCATCCTGTTTCCAACAGAGGCCAAACCAGGCCACAAGAACCTGACAAGTACCCAAACACCAAGAAGATCCCATGCTACTGATGCAATTAATAGCAGTGGCTATTCCCTAAGTAAACTTGATTAATAGCAGTTAATGGACGTCTCCTCCAAGAACTTATCCAAACCTTTTTTGAACCCAGCTACACTAACTGCACTAACCACATCCTCTGGCAACAAATTCCAGAGCTTATTTGTTGCTAACTTCATGGAATGCCCCCTAGTTCTTCTATTATCCGAAAGTATAAATAACTGATTCACATCTACTCGTTCAAGCCCTCTCATGATCTTAAAGACCTCTATCATATCCCCCCTCAGCTGTCTCTTCTCCAAGCTGAACAGCCCTAACCTCTTCAGCCTTTCCTCATAGGGGAGCTGTTCCATCCCCTTTATCATTTTGGTTGCCCTTCTCTGTACCTTCTCCATCGCAACTATATCTTTTTTGAGATGCGGCGACCAAAATTGTACACAGTATTCAAGGTGTGGTCTCACCATGGAATGTTACAGAGCCATTATGACATTTTCTGTTTTATTAACCATTCCCTTCCTAATAATTCCTAACATTCTGTTTGCTTTTTTGACTGCTGCAGCACACTGAGCCGACGATTTCAAAGTATTATCCACTATGATGCCTAGATCTTTTTCCTGGGTGGTAGCTCCTAATATATGTTACATATGGAGTGTTCTAGTGTGCCTTGGGCCTCAGCCCAACCCCAGACGGATCCAGGACCGAACCGAGGTTTGAAAGCGTGTTCCAGCATGGCGGGACTACGGTCTTACCCTCTGCTGGGCCTGCATGCTCCCAGCGCCAACAACAAGATGATGTTGGTAGGGGAACAGTCCTCCGACCATTCCGAGCCCTTTCGGACCTGCCATGGAGCAGCAGGCCGGCCTGAGGATGAGGGCAGACGGAGGCCTTGACACGTAGACATGACACCAAGGTTGATGCAACAGCATTACAGACGAGGGTTGTTGAGGACATGACACCAGGGCTGTTGAAGACATGACACCAGGGCTAATGCAATGGCACCAGGGACAAGACGAGGAACTTGACGAAGTCCAGACAAGACGAGAAGCTGGGCAGGTACTTTCTCTCAGGGCGCCCTACTCAGCCTATCCCTTGACTTTTTAGTTTTCTTAGCAGTCTGTCATGAGGGACACCTTCTGAAAATCCAAATACACTACATCTACCGGTTCACCTTTATCCACATGTTTATTAACCCTTTCAAAAAACTGAAGCAGATTTGTTAGGCAAGACTTCCCTTAGGTAAATCCATGTTGACTGTGTTCCATTAAACGATGTCTTTCTATATGCTCTACGATTTTGATCTTTAGAATAGTTTCCACTATTTTTCCTGGCACTGAAGTCAGGATCACTGGTCTATAGTTTCCTGGATCGCCCTGGAGCCCTTTTTAAATATTGGGGTTACATTGGCCACCCTCCAGTCTTCAGGTACAATGGTTGACTGTTACCTCTCTCACCAAAATCTGCGTTCCACTAAGAATTAAATCTAAAATAGCTCCCTCTCTTGTTGGTTCCTGAACCAATTGCTCTATGAAGCAGTCATTTATTATATCCAGGAACTTTATGTCTCTAGCAAGTCCTGGTGTTACATTTACCCAGTCAATATTGGGGTAATTGAAATTATTACTGCATTGCCAAATTGGTTAGCTTCCCTGATTTCTCTTAGCATTTCATCATCTGTCTGACCATTTTGTCCAGGTGGACCGTAATATACTCCTATCACTATACTCTTACCCAACACACCTGGGATTTCTACCCATATAGATTCTGCTGAGCATGTAGTCTCTTGTATGATCTTTATCCCGCTGGACTCTATACCCTCCCGGACATAAAGTACCACACCCCCACCAAGTTGATCCTCCCTATCATTGTGATATACACTACATCAGTTCCAATTCAACCCCAAAGCATTATTTGAATATGTCACCTCACTTACCAATCTCACTCCAAATATCATTCCAGAAGAAGAGGCCAAAACAAAATGCGAACAACTAGCAACATTCTTCTATGATAAAGTCAACAAACTCATGACACGTTTTCCCGCCATCCCCTACACACCCCAAAGTATTCACCCCATTCACTCAAGCAACCCTGCCGCAAACCTCACAATGTTTGCACTCACTATGGCAAAGGAAATTGAATCCCTATTCAAAAAAGCTAGACCCTCATCCCACCCCTCTGATACCATCCCCACAAAACTCCTTCTCACTGTCCCTGATCTAATAGCCCTTCCCATATCGCACATTATCAATACACCCATTGATTCTGGTAATGTACCAAATACTCTAAAACAAGCCATCCTTAAACCCACCCTGAAAAAACCTAAGCTCGACCCAACTGATCCCGCCAATTACTGCCCCATCTCCAATCTCCCATTTATTGCAAAAATCCTAGAAAAAACTATCAACCGCCAACTCAGCGATTACTTGGATGATCACCAAATCCATCCCAATATGGCTTTCGTAAGTTACATAGCACAGAAACCCTCCTTCTATCACTTTCTGATTACATTATCAAGAGTCTAGATAAAGGGCAATCCCATCTGCTAGCAATATTAGATATATCAGCTGCGTTTGATACAGTTAGTCATCAAATACTACTCCATCGACTTTGCGAGATTGGAATAACTGGCCTTGCATACAATTGGTTTAGTTTGTACCTATGCAACCGTAATTATAAAGTCAAAATTGGCAATCACGAATCAAAAGAAATTCCCCTTATGCAGGGAGTCCCCCAAGGCTCTTCACTTTCATCTATTTAATATTTACCTTTTACCCCTCTACCATCTCCTCACCAACCTTAAGATTACACACTATTTGTACGCCGATGATGTACAAATCCTCATTCCTATAACTGACTCTATACCGAAAGCTCTTGAAATCTGGGATGCCACTCTTACCACTATTAACAGCCTTTTAAGTAGCATCCAACTTGCCCTTAATACCACAAAAACGGAACTCATGATTATATCGCCTCCCACACCCTTACTCACCACGCCTACAATACTTACAACCTCACCCTACACCCAATTCTCTCACCAAGTCCGGGATTTAGGAGTCATACTAGATGACCAAATGACACTCAAAAAATTTATTAACACAATACTCAAAGAATGCTACTTCAAGATCCACACACTCAAAAAACTTAAACCTCTACTCCACTTTTCCGACTTCCGCAATGTCTTACAGGCAATGGTCTTTTCAAAAATTGACTATTGTAATGCACTTCTACTAGGCCTTCCTAAAAACTCTATCCACCCTCTACAGGTCCTGCAGAATACTGCCGCTCGTATACTCACTAACAGTACCTCAAAGGATCATATTACCCCTATTCTAAAGGGATTACACTGGCTCCCCATTCAATATCGCATTCAACACAAGGCACTATCCCTCATCCACAAAGCCCTCCACAATCCTGAAATGAATTGGCTCTCTAACTCTTTAAAATTGCATACATCTAACAGACCCACTAGAAATCCAAACCTAGCCACATACCTAGCCACATACCTAGCCACATACCTAGCCACTAGAAATCCATACCTAGCCACATTGCAAACCCCTTCTCCCAAACTATTCAACTATGCATCTACCAAAGCCCGTGCCCTTTCCTTAGCTGGCCCCATGTTATGGAATTCCATGCCTACTGAACTACGTCTTGAATTATCTCCCAAGATATTCAAACAAAAACTCAAGACATGGCTATTCACCCAAGCCTACACATGATTCCTGCACGCTCTACCACTTTCTACCTCCCCCCCCCATAATAAATATTTTCTTATATTATGCCACTCTCTCACGCTAATCTTTGCTACTCTTGCACCCCATATAACCCTTTATGTAATCTCTACACTCCCTTAACGATGCTTTTCTCTCCATTCATAATGTATTCGCTACGCCTCCCTATTCGTGTTTTTCTTTTCGCCCATATGCTTTCTCCAAGTTTCAACGCCTTTTTTGCCCATCTCTCCCAAATTATATATTTTTCCCTCCCTGTCTCCCCACCTTTTTCTGCCAATCTATGCTTCATATGTTACCTCATAAATATGTTTTAAGTTATAGCTCTGTTTTTTATTAGTTGCTTTTTATAAGATTTAAACTATTATTCTTTTCCCTCCCAGCCTCCCCATCTTTTTCCACTAATCTTTGCTTTATATGATACCTTATAAATATGTTTTAAGTTATAGCTCTGTTTTAATAGCTGCTTTATATAAGATTTATTTTGTATTAGTTGCTTTGTATAAGATTTAAACTATTATTCTTGTTTCATGTAAAACGCTCCGGCGTATGTTTTTGTTCTCTGTACACCGACGCGATATCTCTGATGAGCGGCGGTATATAAAAACCAATAAATAAAAATAAATAAAATAAATATAATTTGTTCCCTGATATAGCACTGTCCCATTGGTTATTGTTATGCCTGCCCGTCGCAGACGGCTGTGACTGCTTATACTTACTTCCTGCACTGCTCTCCTGCCCTCCTCGGGGCTGCTCACGGCTTGGGCCAACTTTCACCACTGCGTTCCCTGGGACTCCTCATGGCAGCCTGATCGCCACCGCCACCGTCCTCGACTTCGGGCTTTCCTAGGTGCGCGTGCGTTCCCGGCCCCTCCTTTGAATCCTCCTCGGCGGGAACCTCGGGGGCGTCTCCGGACCCTGTTCGATGTAAACCGATCCGATATGGTTTTGTCCATGAAGGTCGGTATAGAAAAGTGTTAAATAAATAAATAAATGATGATGTCATCAGACTGGTGTATTTAAACTCCACCTTCGCCCTCAGCTAGCCGACTTGGCAACACGTTCTGTATGTCTTCGACTACTGCCTACGTGTTCCTGTGACTACACTTCATGCCTGTGGACTTGGTCCCTGTCTGGTACCCCGCTCCTCAGGGGCGAGTGTACGCAATGGGGACTTGCTCTTCTCGCGTACCCTGCTCCTCGAGCTGGCTCTGCGTCTCCTGGGTTCTAACCTGCAAGGCATCCCATTCCTCGGGACTTCCTCTGTATCTGTGAGTTATACAGTGGGGCTCCCCCAATCCTCGGGGTTGCGCCCGCAGCCTGAACAAGACTGTCCACACCTCCCATTCCTCGGGACTGCGATTAATTGTTTATTAAGTGACTGCCAGAGCTTCGCCGCTCCTCGGTGTAGCGCTCTCCGGCTTCTCTGGGACTTTGTATACTTCCTCGCTCCTCGGGGTCGCATCTACGTAATATATCAAGACTGCCAATACTTCCCCGCTCCTTAGGGCTGTGCTACGTCATCACTAGAGGCTCAGCTTGGGCTTCCCTGTCCTGAGGGTTGGCCTATGGCGTTACATCATCACCCGCTATGCTGTGCAGCTCCTCTCCTCGGGGTTGCCCTCCGGGGTACCTCTTGATTGGTCAGCCTTGCACCTCCCACTCTCCGGTGTGTCTGGCACTTCTCCCTTCGGGGTACCTGCCTAGGTACTACCTCCTGCCTAACTCTCCATGGGGGTCCTCTCCTGGCTATTCGGGACCTTTTCATTGCCTCACCCAGAGCTTCTCGCTGTCTCTGACCTCGCCTCCTGATGGTGCGGGCCTGTGGGGCTTCTTCCCACAGGTATCAACAACTCGCATCTTGGGCCAAGGGCCCACATACCCAGAAATCATAGCAGTTATCCTCCTTCCACCAGGTCTCTGTGATGCCAATTATGTCAATCTCATCATTTACTGCTATACACTCTAACTCTCCCATCTTACTTCTTAGACTTCTGGCATTGGCATATAGACATTTTAAAGTGTGTTTTTTGTTTGTATTAACAACTTGCTTTTCAGTTGTTAGGGATAATTTGGAAATCTTTAGCTTAGGTGATTTTTTAATATAAGCACATAAGAACATAAGAAATTGCCGTGCTGGGTCAGACCAAGGGTCCATCAAGCCCAGCATCCTGTTCCCAACAGAGGCCAAACCAGGCTACAAGAACCTGGCGAGCAAGTACCCACACACTAAGAAGATTCCATGCTACTGATGCCAGTAATAGCATATGACCATTCCCTAAGTCAACTTGATTAATAGCAGTTAATGGACTTCTCCTCCAAGAACTTATCCAAACCTTTTTTAAACCCAGTTACACTAACTGCACTAACCACATCCTCTGGCAACAAATTCCAGATCTTAATTGTGCATTGAGTGAAAATTACTTTCAATTATTCTTAAATGTGCTACTTGCTAACTTCATGGAATGCCGTCTAGTCCTTCTATTATCCAAAAGTGTAAATAACCGATTCACATCTACTCGTTCAAGACCTTTCATTATTTTAAAGACCTCTATCATATCCCCCCCTCATGTACTACTTTGCTTTTATTGGAACCGCTCTATTGGGATGCCCTAACTCTCTTGTTTCATTAGTATCCTTCAAGGATACTTTTCTCTGAACCATGCACTGCTGAGTGACTGTCGGCTTTCCCCCTTGTTCTAGTTTAAAAGCAGCTCTATCTCCTTTTTGAAAGTTAGTGCCAGCATCTTGGTTCCACTCTGGTTAAGGTGGAGCCCATCCTTTCAGAAAAGTCTCCTCCTTCACCAAACGTTTCTCCAGGTCCTTATAAAACTTAATCCCTCTTCCCTGCAGCATCGTCTCATCCATGCATTGAAACTCTGGAGCTCTGCCTGCGTCTCGGGACCTGCATGTGGAACAGGAAGCATTTCAGAGAATGCCACCCTGGAGGTTCTGGATTTCAGCTTTCTACCTAAAATCCTAAATTTGGCTTCCAGAACCTCTTTCCCACATTTTCCTATGTTGTTGGTGCCCACATGTACCACGACAGATGGCTCCTCCCCAGCACTGTCTATAATCCTATCTAGGAAATGCATGAGGTCTGCCACCTTCACACCAGGCAGGCAAGTTACCAGGCGGTCCTCATGTCCACCAGCCACCCTGCTATCTACATTTCTAATAATTGAATCACCAACTATGATGGCCGGCCTAACCCTTCCCTCCTGGGCATTAGCCCTGGGAGACTTGTCCTCAGTGTGAGAGGACAATATATCACTTGAAGAGCAGGTCCTTGCTACAGGATCACTTCCTGCTACACCAGGGTGATGTTCTCCTACTGGGAGACCTTTCTGATCCAAGGGAGACCTTTCTGATCTAAGGCAGCACTGGGGCTGCCAGACTGGATTTGGGACTTGGCTACTTTGTCCCTGAAGGTCTCATCAATGTACTTCTCTGTCTTCCTCAGCTCCTCCAAGTCTGCTACTCTAGCCTCCAGAGATCGGACTCATTCCCTGTGAGCCAGGAGGTCTTTGCACCAAGTGCACACATACAGTCTCTCACCGGCGGGTAAAAAATCATACAATGCAAAAGACTGGAAAGCCCCCTCTTGCTGCTGGACTGCATTATGGCCTTCCCAGTTTCCCAATATAGAAGGGGATTTATCTTTTGCTGGCCATTATTATCTTCAGATTTCTTCCATTTAACTTTTTTTTTAATTTTTTTAGTTTCAACAATTTTTATTTGGCTTCCCGGAAGGTGGAGCTGTAACTTGATACAGGCGCCAGGCAAGACGAAGTCCAGTTCCAGGCAAGGGTCAGGGCAGGCAGCAGGCAAAGCAAATTCCAGTTCCAGGCAAGGTCGAGGCAGGCGGCAGGCAAGGCGAAGTCCAGTTCCAGGCAAGGGTCAGGGCAGGCGGCAGGCAAAGCAAAGTCCGGTTCCAGGCTAAGGTCAGGGCAGGTGGCAAGCAACGCAAAGTCCGGTTCCAGGCAAAGGTCAGGGCAGGCGACAGGCAAAGCAAAGTCCGGTTCCAGGCAAAGGTCAGGGCAGGCGGCAGGCAAAGCACAATCCAGTCCAGGCAGGTCAAAGTAGGCGAAGACACACTAAACACCAGCAGCACCAGGAGAACCTTGTTGCAAAAGCAGAGAACTTTTCCCAGAGAGAGGTTTAAATCTCCCCGGGCGTCTGACGTCACCTCCGGGGCTGACCCGACTTCCCCGCCTCTGCTGGCGCATTACAAAGGCCAAATGGCATTACAAGATATTCATAATGTCTGTCTCGCATATTAAACGCTGTCTTCCGTTCGTCTCCAGGTTTAATCCGCACCAGATTGTATGCCCCCCGTAAGTCCAGCTTGGTGAATATTTTAGCTCCATGAAGGCGATCTAGTAATTCTGAAATCAGCGGGAGGGGGTTTCGGTCCTTGCGAGTTATCGCATTAAGTCCGCGGTAGTCAATACATGGTCTTAATGACCCATCTTTCTTGGGATCAAAGAAGAACCCTGCTCCTGCCAGAGATGACGAGGGTCGAATAAATCCTCATTCCAGATTTTCTTTAATGTACTGGGACATAGCTAAAGATTCAGGCCCAGATAAGGGATACACCCGGCCCCTAGGTGGACAAGAATTCGGAAGCAGGTTAATGGCACAGTCAAAAGTACGATGAGCTGGGAGTATCTCTGCCTCTTTCTTAGAAAATACATCTGAAAAATCTGCATATTGGGATGGTGGTGGCAGCTTGGAAGTGGCTAGTAGAATTCTGGGCTGAGGTCTCTGCTTTAAACAGGTAGTAAAACATCCTGATCCCCAAGCAGTAATTTGAAGAGTTTTCCAGTCAATAATGGGTGCGTGCTTTTGTAGCCAGGGAAGGCCCAACTCTACCGGATGGACTGCCTTTTCCAAAATAAAGAAGGATATCTCCTCCTGATGGAGGACACTCGTCTGGAGAGTTATAGGAGCGGTGCAGGTGGTGACTTGCCCTGGAAGATTCTCCCCCTGAATCGAGGAGATTTATAATGGAGACTCACGATGAAGTATCGGTAGTTGTAGCTGGTGGACCAGCTCAGCCAGAATAAAGTCTCCTCCAGAGCCTGAGTCAATTAGGGCCGGTGTGGTGAGCGATCCTTGAGGATAATAGATAGTAACCGGAACAGTACATTGAGGGGTGAGACTGCTCCCTAGGGTCAACCCCTCCAAGACGCCTAGGTTCTGTAGTTTCCCGGACGATCGGGGCACTGAGCTAGAAGATGCCCCCTATTACCGCAGTAAAGGCACAGTCCCAGTCTCCTTCGGCGTTGTTTTTCCTCTGTAGTCAGATGGCTCCTACCCAACTGCATGGGTTCCTCTTTGCCTTCAGTGGAGACCTCCGGAGGGTTAGAGGAAATTATTGGACGGGAGAAGGTGGGAGCCAAGGGAACTGTGCGACGGTAGGCTCTCACTTCCTTGGCTCGTTGGTGTAGGCGACGATCAATACGACCTGTGAGGTCAATCACTGCTTCAAGATCCTCTGGAATCTCTCGCGCCGCCAACTCATCCTTGATATGAGGGGAGAGTCCTTCAGGAAAATTCCTCGTAGACAATCGTTCTGCCAACCCAACTCAGAGGCCAAGGTGCGGAATTCCATCGCGAACTCTGCCAATGTCCGAGTGCCTTGGCACAGATTGAGGAGCTCCGAAGAAGCAGTAGATTGATGTCCTGGTTCGTCCAATACTTGACGGATTTAGAAAACCACGACATAGCTTGGCATCTCCAGCATAGCGGGGCGGAGCAGGCAGGTGGGTTACCATGCTTGTAGGGTTCACAGTCGCAGGTGTTGGAGCCGCCGCTTCTGCTCCACGGACTGAGTCGAGCTGGTTTGCCAAGCGCTCTATCGTGGCGGTCAGGGCCTCAAGGCATTGTAGTTGTTGTTGTTGTTGCTGCCTCTGTTGCATGAGCTGTTGAGCCAGGCCAGGAATAGCCTGAAGACCTTGCAAGTCCACCGGGTCCATGGCCTTTGCAATCCGTTCCACACTCAGTCAGTAGTGGACCCTTGGTCCGGAGGGTACTCACCGGGGAGATGTCCAGATGAATTCCCTCCCGGAAGGTGGAGCTGTAACTTGATACAGGCGCCAGGCAAGATGAAGTCCAGTTCCAGGCAAGGGTCAGGGCAGGCGGCAGGCAAAGCAAAGTCTAGTTCCAGGCAAGGTCGAGGCAGACGGCAGGCAAGGCGAAGTCCAGTTCCAGGCAAGGGTCAGGGCAGGCGGCAGGCAAAGCAAAGTCCAGTTCCAGGCAAAGGTCAGGGCAGGCGGCAGGCAAAGCAAAGTCCGGTTCCAGGCTAAGGTCAGGGCAGGCGGCAGGCAACGCAAAGCCCGGTTCCAGGCAAAGGTCAGGGCAGGCGGCAGGCAAAGCAGTATCCAGTCCAGGCAGGTCAAAGTAGGCGAAGACACACTAAACACCAGCAGCACCAGGGGAACCTTGTTGCAAAGGCAGAGAACTTTTCGCGGGGAGACTTCCCCGCCTCTGCCCCTTTAAGGGGGCGGGTCCCGCCGTACTCTCCCCGACGCTGCTTCCTGGATGCGAGGGGAGACGCGCCGCAGCCCGCGCGATCCGCGGCCACCATCGAAGCACCAGTCAGACCAGGTAGGAGATCCCAGCCGGGGGCCCCTCGGCCCGGGATCACAACATTTACCACACCAAAAGAATGAGCACTGGAGTTTATCCAGAGCCCTGAGATCTTTAACTTTAAGTTGCAGCGGCATATTCTGGAGCACATAGAGCCATTTAGGGAGGATTACCATTTTAAATAAGTTTATCTGACCGCCCAAGGAGAGTGGCAGATCTTTCCAGGCTAGCAGCTTTTCCTGTGTGGCCTGCAGCAACGGAGCAATATTCAGCCCATATATATTTGACAAATCGGTGGAAAGTTGGACTCCAAGATAACAAATCTTATCCCCCGCCCAATGTAGGGGGAAGGAAGTACCCCACCTCTCTTTAAGGGTGTCTGGGAAAGTTAGGGCTTCTGATTTGTCTCAATTTATACGGAGACCAGAAAAAGTACCAAAAGCCTGGAATGTCTGCAGCAAATATTGTACAGAATGCTGGGGATCTGTCAGAAAAACCAATATATCATCGGCGAATGCCACATATTTAAATATCGCCTCACGAAATTTGATCCCTTTTATCTCCTTGGCGGCTTGAATGAAAAGAAGAAGGGCTTTTAACATTATAAGAAAAAGTAAGGGGGAGAGGGGGAAGCCCTGTCTAGTCCCTCTCTTAATCGGAAAGGGATCGGATAGTGCCCTGTTCACCACAATGACCTCCATCGGGTCTGTGTAAAGTAAGTATATTGCATCATGGAAGAAGCCTTCCATACCTATGTCCCGTAGGCACTGAAAGAGGTAACCCCATTCAACTCTATTGAACGCCTTTTCAGCATCAAAACTAACCACCAGGTAGGGCTCCTCTACCCTTTCACACAGGTCCATTGCGTTAAGCACTTTACGTATGTTAGTTAATACATAGCATTTTCACACAAATCCCACTTGGCCAGGTGCAATCATTGATGGTAAAATCTCCGCCAATCGATCTGCTAAAATTTTTGCCATCAATTTTTGATCGAAATTCAATAAAGAAATGGGACGATATGAGGCTAGGGATAATAGATCTTTGCCCGCTTTAGGAATAAGAGTTATATGAGCAGCATTAGTATGGGCAGGATATACACCTGACTTAATTAAGATATTAAACGCTTATGTCAATCCATTGTGCATTTATAAAATTTGGTGGTGAACCCATCGGGGCCAGGGGCTTTAAAGCGTTTCACTTGCCTAATAGCTGCTGAGACCTCTTCAATCGTGATAGGACCATTCAACCAAGAACTCTGGTCAGGTGTAAGATGGGGTAAAGTAATCTTAGAGCAAAATTTTCTTGCCCATCAATATCCCCTCCTTCTGAGGTATACAAGCCCATGTAATATTTCTGGAAAGTACTTAATTGCGGGGGTATCATTAACCACTCTGCCCAAAGGGGATTTCAAGGCCATCACATATCTAGGGCTCCTTGAAGCTTTGATCAAATTCGCCATCAGCTTCCCTGATTTATTACCATACTGAAATAGCTTAAACTGATAGTGTATAAAACTCTTTTTTGTCTTCTGGTGAATTAAAGAATTAAGCGCTACCTGAATTGACAAGAAGCACTCTTTGTTGGCTTGAGTATGTGCTGTAATTTAAGCCTGTTTCGCGCGCTGTAATTGAACTCCAAGGGCCAATAAGTGCTTATCCAGCATCTTCCGTCAATGGGCTAGATAAGAGATAATATCCCCTCGTAACACTGTCATGGCTGCAAACCAAAATAATATAGGGTCGCTTGCCTGTGCACTATTTAATGTGGCATATTCTCGCCATTTGGTGCAGAAAAAAGTTTTAAATTGAGGATCATCAGCCAAAAAGTAGGGGAAATGCTAGGGAGGCATTGAACCATTGACATCAGGCCCCTAGAGTTCAATCCAAACAGGTGCATGGTCTGAAATAATAATATTGTCAATGCCCGTATCAATAATTTTAGAAAAGGCATGTGAGCTTACCAAGAGGTAGTCTAGTCGAGAGTGAGTGGAGTGGGTCCTAGATACATGCGTGAAGTCCCTCTCTGATGGATTCAAGGTCCACCACGCACTTAGCAGGTGTAGGAAGTGTTCTAAAACAGTAATCCTTTGCTAGGCCCTCGATCCTTAGGATTAGCCTGAGACTTGTCCAAGAGGGGATGTCTCACTGCGTTGAAATCACCCCCCACTATCAAAGTATGCGTGGAATAGAGAAGTAAAATGTTGTAAAGCTCTCGAAAAAATCTTGGGCTGTAAGTATTTGGGGCATAGAGGTTGCACAAAACCACCGGAGTGTGATGTAAATTTGCAATAAGGATAATAAAACGGCCCAGCGGGTCTTTAATTTTAATTTTTATGAATCAAAATAGCCACGCCTGCTGGCCAAGTAGATGCAGATGCATAATGGACTGCCCATACCCAGTATTGGCGAAATTTTTGTGTTCAGGATCAGTAAGGTGTGTTTCCTGTAGGAACACCAAGTCGGTGGATTTCCTTCTCAATCTAGTAAGAATTTTAGTCCTCTTTATGGGCGAATGAATGCCACAGACATTCCAGGAGACAATGCGGGTCCCTTGTTTAGCCATTCAGATTGTAAAAAGACATCAAACAAGTTATTTCCCTACTAAACAAAGGAAAGGGGACCCTCCCAGCTGGGGTCTCCCTCTCATCAGAATAGACCAGTTGCATTTCAAAAGAATGACCAGATAGATACAATAACAGCAGCACACAGTGTGGAAAACCATCAATAAACTGTTCTAAACCTGTTACTCGCCCCACCTGCGGTCCTCCTGCGCACGGGACCACTCACCTTTGGGGTTCCACAGAGGCAGTGGTGAAGCTCTACACTGCCTCTGTCTCCTTCCATGCTCCGCCCCCTGTGGACAGTCCCTGTACTACCACAGGACAAGAGTCCACCCCCAAGTGCAACAGGTTGCCAAGGCCATGGACTCGGCGGAGTCTCCCGCCTCCAGGGCCCTCCCAGGACTGGCCACTACAGTAAAGCAGCATCACCAAGCTTTGGAGACGCTAGCTTCTTCAGTAGAGGAGCTACGCTCCCAGCTACAAGAGACTGCTATGGCCAACCCTGTGGGCCTCCCGGCCACTATGCTTCCTAGAGCAACTCTGGCACTTCCTGCACCTCCTAGATACAATCGGGATCCACGCTCTTGCTGCGGCTTCCTTAATCAGTGATTTATGCAATTTGCTCTCCAACCCTCCTTGTTTTTAAAGGAGATCACTAAAGTCACCTTCATCCTGACCCGGTTGGAAGGGAAGGCTCTAGCATGGGCCTCTCCCTTATGGGAACGTTCTGATCCCATCCTCTCCAAGATGTCTGACTTCATTGCTCTCTTCAAGCAGACCTTTGGAGATCCTGGTCGAATGACTATCGCCAGTCATAATCTACTCCACTTTCGTCAAGGGTCAAGGACCCTCTCTGAATACACGGTGGAGTGCCAAACCTTAGCCACAGAATTTGGGTGGCAAGAAGATTACCTGCAAGCCATCTTTCTAGATGGACTCTCGTCTGCTCTAAAGGATGAACTCTCCGTCTGTGAGACTCCCACGTCTCTAGAGGACCTGATCTCCCTTGCCGGATGGATCAAACATCGTCTCTGGCAAAGATGCCTAGAATTAAAGACTCCATGCTCTTCTCCAGTACGCCCTGCAAGTGCACCCTGCACTCCTGCAAGGAACGTAGCACCATCACCTTCCTCCATGGTGGAACCTATGGAGGTGAACTGGGGACAGTTGTCTCCCACAGAACATCTCTGCCGTAGAAAAGAAGGGCTTTGCCTTTACTATAGCACCTCTGGACATCGTCTGCAGTTCTGCCCAGTCTGTCTGGGAAACTGCAATGCCTGAGCCCGGCGGTTGTCCTGAGCTTGGGTGCAACTGTTTCTGGCCCTCAACCTTTGCTTCCAGTATCCCTGGGCATCAAGGCCCACACGTTCGCCACCACTGCTCTCATCGATACCGGAGTGAGTGGCAGTTTCATTATGGATGATATCGTCAAACTCCTGGGAATACCCCTTCAACCGTTGGAGGTTAGTCTTCGTAGAGCTTCCATTCAAGGAGAACATCTTCCCGGTCTAATTACCCATTGGACCGTGGCTGTTCACTTTACAGTGGGTACCCTCCATAAAGAAGAAACATTCTTCTACATGTTGAAATGCTCAACACATCCAGTAATTCTCGGTTTGCCTTGGCTCCAGACTCAGTTTAATTGGAAATCCCTGCAGCTGGTGCAGTGGGGTCCGAAATGCCAAGCTACTTGTCTCCGGCCGGTGTCCCCCATGATACCGGTTTTGAAGTCTGCAATGCTTCCTGATCTGCCTCCACAGTATGCAGAATTCAGTGATGAATTCTCAAAACGTTGTCCATAGCCTCCATTACGTAAGCTCAACTATCCCATTGAACTTCTGCCGGGCACGACACCTCCCAAAGGCAGAACTTATCCCTTGTCACAGCCTGAGACTCAGGCTATGTCGGAATACATAAAAGAAAACTTGGAGAAGGGGTTTATTAAACCATCTGATTCATCCGCAGGAGCGGGGTTCTTCTTTATGAAGAAAAAAGATGGTGGACTTCGTCCTTGCATTGACTTTCGGGCTCTCAATGCCATAACGCGCAAGGACCGTTACCCACTACCCTTTATAGTGAATTATTTGTCCACCTTGAAGGTGCCTAAGTATTTTCCAAGTTGGATTTGAGAGGTGCGTACAATTTAGTACATATCCAACCTGATGACATCTGGAACACAGCATTTAATACTAGGGATGGCCACTATGAATAGGTAGTCATACCCTTCGGGTTGTGTAAAGCCCAAGCAGTCTTTCAGCATCTTATAAATGAGATCTTCAAGGACCTCCTGTACAAGTTTGTTGTCATCTACCTTGACGACATTCTGATATTCTCCAAGGACATCGAAAGCCACCATGAACATGTTTGTACTGTCCTCCAATGATTAAGAGAGAATCATCTGTACACTAAATTAGAGATATGTTTGTTTAAACGCACTCATCTACCTTTCCTAGGATATATAATATCTGACCGTGGTTTTTCCATGGACCCGGAGAAAGTCCAAGGAATCCGTGACTGGCCCCAGCCAGTCGGACTTCGAGCCTTGCAACGGTTCCTAGGCTTCACTAACTATTATCGAAGCTTCATTGCCAACTACTCCTCAATGGTCGCCCCACTTACAGCGATGACTAAGAAGGAAGCCAATACCCGAGTCTGGACACCTAGAGCCATTGCAGCCTTCCAGAGGCTCAAGGAGGCCTTCAGCTCTGCCGCCTGCCCAAGACCTCAGCTTGTTCCTGACCTGCCGCCTGCCAAAGACCTCAGCTTGTTCCTGACCTGCCTGCCTGTCTGCCGACTGCCCAAGACCTCAGTTTGTTCCTGACCTGCCTGCCACCTGCCAAAGACCTCAGCTTACTCTTCAACCTTGCCTGACCTCCGGATCCTGACCCTTGCTTTGTTGACCATTCCTCGGACTGACTTCCTGACTCTGACCTTGCTTGCCTGACCTTGTTTGATACTGGCTCTGTCCCTAGCCTTGTCATCGACATCTCTATTCTGTTTCGCTCTGCTTCAACCTGTTTCCAGCCTCGAACCCGATAGCGCTCCTCTAGTGTCTGTGGGCACGCCGGACTTACACTCTCCCAGGAGCCCCTGCGAGGCCCACCTAAGTCCAAGTGGCCCGAATCTCTACGGGCTCCTTCCGGGGGGACCTCGGGCTTCCAGTGTCTCCTTTCATGCTCCACCCCCTGTGGACAGTCCCTATACTACCACAGGACAAGGGTCCACCCCCGAGTGCAACAAAACCCCCCCTCCCAACCCACCCCTATCCCTTCCCTCCTTCCCTGCCCACCCTTTTCTACTACCCCCCTTTAATCATCATCCCCAATATAATTGAGATCACTACTATGTCAACAGGTCACAGGCCCACTATCCAGCCCCACCCATTAAAGACGGCGGCAGCATAGCAAAAATGTACAGTATGTAAGAGGAGTGTCATGCAATTTAAAAAAGGTTGGAAAATCCCAAGTAAGCTGACTTCCAGTGATGACCATATCTGTTCTGAAATTATAGCCAAAAAAAACAAACGTTGTCCATAGCCCAGGATCCACAGGGCTCAGGAGAAATCTGAAGACCACTTCTGGGAGTCCTGTGAAAGGATTAATTGCCATAAACAGCGCGATCCAACACTAGGTACAGAAATGTCCCTGTGTATGCTCGTCCCTCGTGCCTCCTGGTCACTCAAGACGTTTTGGAGCTCTCCCACTTCTGAGAACCATTTCATTCCTTCGGGGGTTTGCACTCATACCCTAGCCGGGTATACCATGACTGTGCGGATCCCCATAGCAAAGAGCTTGGTGCAGATAGGGGCAAAGGCCCGTTACTGGGCAGCCAAGTTTGCCGAGTAATCATGGAACTCTAGCACCTTTTTATTATTGTAGGCTAGGGATTTCCCAGATCTTAAAGCATGCAGAATTTCAGCTTTATGGGCGAAATTGAAGATCTTAGCAATTACCACACATGGTTTGCTCAAGCTTGCCCCTTTAGGCCCCAGCCTGTGAGCTCTTTCAATTCAAATGGGACCATGGGTATGCAATAAGCCCAATTCTCGGGAAAGCCATGCCTCAAGAGAGGCAGCTAGGTCCTTCTCCTCCAAAGATTCCAGCAGACCCACGAAGCGCAGATTTGAGCAGCGCAGCGTGTTTAGCCAGGGCTGCTTTTATTTAATTGCGCTATCTCAGTCTGGGCCATGAGGAGGCCATCTTGTGTATCCGACACCCGCTGTTCTACCTGGCCAAATCGAGCCTCATCGCCCGCAAAGGAGTCAAATAATTCATTTAATTTGGCTGATATTTTTTTTTATTCAGGTTCTAGGGCACCTACCGCTGCTGCTTTAATATCGGCGGCTGCTGCCACGTGTGCAGCATCAGCGGGCCCAACGTCATCTTCCATCTGTGTGTTGGGCCTTCTCCCTTTCTTTCTCTTTTTTCACCACCCACGATATCATTTGAGCTAGGTAAATAATATTCAGTAGCAGCAGAATCTCAGGAGCCGTTAATATCGCCGATGGAGTTAGGGTGCCACTATGGATGGGGCTGGATCTGCGAGCAAGAACCCGAGAGGGAAGCTCACATCCTCTCTCCACAGAGCATCATGTGATCTCCCCATGTAACTTTAAGATAGTCCTGAAATTCTCTATCCCCCATTAGGTAACTGGGAAAGAGCCATTGGTGTTGTCCTGCCTTTGGGCTCCCTATCTGTATACCCACTCATATCATAGAATGCTAGAAAATTCTGTGGTTCCTATTTTCACCGTAACAACTTTGGAGAAGCTAGCTGTAGGAATCAATATGTAGTCTATATGAGACATGGTCATATGTGCCCTGGGATGAAATCCTTCTGTTTAGGGTGCTTGTCCTTCTAAAGATTTAATAATTGCAGGTGTTTACAAACATAGGGAATTCCCTTATTTCTTCCCACTCATGTTATAGATACCTGGGACAATCTGTCACGGAAGGGTCCACCACACAATTAAAATCCCCAACCATGATCAAAGTGCCTCTCGCAAGAACGATCAAGGCTCTCACCAGATCCTCAAAAAATTTATGATGGTAGGTATTTGGGGAATACACTCTACACAATGTAGTTACCTGACCATACAGCTTTCCCACTATAAAGACATAATGTCCTTCACTATCTTTGTATGTAGATATATGTTCTAAGTCAACTTGTTAACCCAATAGAATCACAACTCCTCCCCTTCCTGTTGACCGCTGGACAGTAAAAAATATTACCCACCCAATCTCTGATTAATTTACCATTTTCCCGTTCATTTAAATGCATCTCCTGTAAACAAACAATCTCAACTTTTTTTGTGTGAAGGAATTGTAACATTTTAGACCGCTTTACCAGGGACCCTAGACATGCTATGTTCCACAAAATTATTCTAAGACTATCAGCCATATTTGATCCAATTGAAAATGAGCATTCCATGGCAAAAACATAAATCCATCAAAGTGGCGTTGATTCTCCCCCAGCCTAGAGAACTCTCGCCCAGTAGTGTAATTTCCAACCACCCCAGAAAGTTCAGTTTAGAAAGTTGCCGTCAAGATAATACCATCCTATGTTCTGCCATTTTCATAGAATCCCCCTACTCCCCTCCCTTACTACCCTTCCCTCTGTTTCACCCCCCATACCCCCCCACCAAATCCAAAATTCCTCCCGAAAAAGGAGGCTCAAAAACCACATATTGAATCCGTACCAGTATCCCCTCCATATCGCCCACCAGAAACACATAGGCCATATGGGAGAAACCCCTATGTAACATGCAAAGTATGTGGCCCTTTATTTCAGCATAATACAGAACCGTATTGAAACTTACGTACTGAGGAAACAAACACAACAGAACCATCAGAAAAGTCTCATACTCGTCGTAAACTCCTGTAGTGAAAGCCAACAATACTTAGGCATAAAGAGTTAGACGCATATGACTCAGCAGTGCAAGACTAAGTCACTTCTTTGTTAAGGTATCCAAAAACTGTTGTGCATCAGCCAATGAATCAAAAACTTTCCATGTTCCATTATGTTCCACCCACAGCTTGTGAACCGCACATGATGATTAAACAAATCAGTACATATTTGAGAGAATTCTTTTTTTGAGAGACCGCATTTGATTAATCTTGGAAGTCCAGAATTTTATGACCATCATGCTGTAAAGCTGGCTTTTTCCGATATGTTTGAAGAATTACAATTTTGTGAATAAAATTTAAAAATCGTGCAATCACAATGCTGGGCCAGGTTGTTCCTGTTGCGCTCAGGGGTGGAACCCTTGTCCTGGAAAAGCACAGGGACTGCCCCAGGAGACGGAGCACTGAGGGAGACAGAGGCAGTGTTGAGCTTCACCACTGGAAGCCCAATTTCCCCCCGGGAGGAGCCCGTAGGGACCCAGGCCGCTTGGACTTAGGTTGGCCTCGCAGGGTCTCCAATAGAATGGAAGTCCAATGTGCCCACAGGAACTGGGGGAGCGCTGTAGGGTTTGAGACTGAAGAAAGGAGGCTGCAGAGAGAACCAGAACAGGGATGGTGAAGACAAGGCGAGGAACAGAGCCAAGAACTAAGACGTGGTCAGGCAAGCAAGGTCAAGTCCAGGTATCAGTCCGAGGAGTGGTCAGCGAAGCAAGGGTCAAGAGCCAGAGGTCCAACGGTCTAGAACAAGCAGAGATCTTTGGAGGCGGTAGGCAGGTCAGGAACAAGCTGAGGTCTTTGGAAGACGGCAGGCAGGCAGGAACAAACTGAGGTCTTTGGCAGGCGGCAGGCAGGCAGGCAGGTCAGGAACAAGTTGAGGTCTTTGGCAGGCGGTGGGCAGGCAGGCAGGTCAGGAACAAGCTAAGGTCTATACCAGAAAGCAATCCAAGGTAAGACCAGGGAGACAAACAGACAAACAAGCAAGAACAAGCAGGACTAGGAATCAGGAACAACAGGAAAAGGACTGGAACGAAGGATCCTGGAACAGACTAGGAACAAGCAAGCAGAAACACGCAGTGACAATCTCAGGAACAAGACGACCCGATTGCCAAGGCAAGGAAGTGAAGGCAATCACTTCCTTATATCGGGGGTTCAATCAGGGCTTGCCTTGGAGCTAGGCCCCGCCCTGGTTCCTACTTCAGCGTGGCTGGTCCACGCGCGCGCATGCCTGAGGGCGTGGTTAGGCAGGCTGATGGCGGCGGCGTGAGGCCTAGCACGTCACAGGAGGCCCGGCGGTCATTACCGTCGGTTGCTGCGGCCTCGCTGGGCTAGCTAGGGCCGCGAGGGAGGCAGCGCTGGAACTTGGTCTGGGGGCCCGGAGGTGAGCAGTCCCGTGCACGGGACATCCGCGGGCGGGGCGCATAACAGTTCCCTGGGATCTAGCCCAGTTTGTGCGCATGTTCCACATGGCAGTGACCTGTAAATGTTTCCAGGCCCAGCTCTGTCGGTAGCCATCCCTCCAATAGAGTGCACCTCCCAATCTGTTAGTGTTTCCAGAAACCCCACAAATCTGAGGTTATTTCTCTGTGATCTATTCTCCAAGTCCTCTACCTTGGATTCTAGGCCCAGAATTTGTTTTTCTAAAGCCTCCTGTGTCTGCATTAAGAATTGCATATCCGTCTCCACCTCCACCACCCGCCATTGCAGGTCCTCCACTTGGAGCTTAATTTCACTTAAGGTTTCATTCTCCATCGCAATCTGCCGGGAGATCGCCTGAAACCAGGCATCTAAAGCCCTGTACAAATGCCTTGGTTACTTCTTTCACTAACGCATCATTAACGGAAGTCAGGCATGAGCTCGGAGGACCTTTGGCCATCTTAGAATCAGTTGGCTTACCTAATGCTTTTTCTTTCCATTGCAGTTTAGATGACATTTCATTGCCACCAGGGATGAGAAAATTGTCCATAAAACTTTGAGAAGCCACTGAGAACCAGATTAGCTGCCACAGAATGCAGAAATCCGCCTTAACAGGCACCAGGAGTGCCAGGAGTGCCAGGAGCGAGTCTGCAAATCTTCTTACCCACTCATCGGATCACGTGGTCTCCCGTAAGTCCCATTTTTATCGGAGCCTGTCAGACAGACCTGGCCCATTATTGTGACCGCCTCATGCTCCCGCTTCCCCCACCTGACAGATTCGATGAAGTTCATGCTTTGTCATATAAGAGTCCTGTTATGTCGTTGACCTGAGATGATCTCAGTGTTTACGCCATGAGCTGGATTAGTGATTCTGCTTGCTTCTGCCTCCTCCATTTGCTGCAGGTAATTACTAAAGTGAGAGACCTGCCTCCACTGCAACCTGTAGAGTACTCAAAAATAAATCTTCTCTGATCTCTGACAAATAAACTCCATCTTTCCTAAAAAGGCCTGGCTGCTCATGGGGAGGAAGCTCATGTTGTACTACGAGCCAACCCAACAAGGAAACAAACTTTTCTACCACCCAATTTACTCTCTTATGCCATAAATCTCACTTCTTAGGCGGGATGTTGCCCCACAAGACTCTTCTTGGAATAATATCCAACCAGATAATCTGAGCTCTTGGAAAGAGCTCCGCTACCTGTGGCAAGTCTGTTATGACCGCCGGCCGCGGCAGACCGCGACCAGGGCCGGTCACTCACCGAAGCAGCGGGGCCAACCGCCGACGCTGAGGCCGGCGTCAGCAGGTCGTCTCCGCGGAAGTGCTGCTGCCTTCCAACATGGCCGCGGCGTCCTCTCTGCGTGGCTAAGCCCCGCCCCCTGAAGCTTTCTAGGGCCGCGCGGGCAGCAAGAACCTGGATTTAAAGGAACCCCTACAGGAAGTAAGGGGGGTTCCTTCCTGCAGGCTCTATCTTCAGGGAACTATTTAAGGCAAGGTCTGAGCCTTCAGACCTTGCCTTGGCTTCGTGGCTCTGGTGATCGTTCCTGTTCGTGGTTCCTGATTTGTTCCTCCGTGTGTGACTCCTGGATTGGCTGCCATTCCTGCCTGGCTCTCGACCCCTGGACTGGTTGCGGAGTATTCTGGCTCTTGATCCCTGGACTGGCTGTGGTACCTTCTGGCTCTTGACCCCTGGACTGGCTGTGGAGTTTTCTGGCTCTTGTTCTCTGGACTGGCTGTGGGACTTTCTGGCTCTCGACCCCTGGACTGGCTGCGAAGGATTCTGGCTCTTGTTCCCTGGACTGGCTGTGGTATCTTCTGCTTTCACGACTTGCTGGAGGCGCCAGCTTTTGCTCTCACGACCTGCTGGAGGTGCCTCCAGCTTCTGCTCTCACGACCTGCTGGAGGCACCAGCTTCGACTCTTACAACCTGCTGGAGGTGCAAACTCCTGTTCTCATGACCTGCTGGAGGCGCCAGCTATCTGGATTACATGACCTGCAGGAGGCGCCTGCAACCAGATCTTCATTGATCACCTCGTGATTGGCCTCGCCTTCCGACGGTTGGACTTACGTTCATCGCCGGACCAAGGGTTCACCTTTCCAGTCAGAACAGTAAGCCAAGGCCATGGACCCGGCAGAGGCCTCCGCACTCAGAGCAGTTCCTGGTTTGGCTCAGAAGCTCATGGAACAACAGAGTATGTTAGAATCCATGGCAGCCTCCATAGAACGACTCAATGCTCGGCTAGACGCTGTAGTCGCAACACATTCCAGCTCTCCGGCTCCCACTCCTCCGCCGGTACCAGTTCCGCCTGTTACACAAGGTTACAATCCGCCAGTTCTGCCACTACCCGCTCCACCTCGATATGCTGGGGATCCTCGTCTATGCTTAGGATTTCTGGATCAGTGCGGCATGCATTTCCGTCCTCAAAGAACCCTGTTTCCGGACGATATAACCAAAACCACCTATATTCTATCTTTACTTGAAGGTAAAGCTCTGGACTGGGCCTCTCCGCTTTGGCAGCGCTCGGATCCAGTATTGCAGGATCTACCACGATTTCTTGAATTGTTTCGAATAGCGTTTTAGGAACCAGGGAAGCAAGCAGCTGCCGGTTCTGACCTTCTTCATCTCCAGGAGGGCGATCCCTTACGGATTATAACATTGAGTTTCGGACTCTGGCCATGGAACTCCATTGGGAGGAACCTGTCCTGCGAACAATTTACCTGGATGGACTATCTGCCAGAATTAAAGATGAGCTAGCCGCTCATGAACTTCCATCCTCCTTAAATGCTATAATAAAAATGGCAACCAGAATTGACAGACGGCTACAAGAAAGGACCCGGGAGGCGCTAGGATCATGAAGGCGCCCGGCTATTCCTTATGTCCCGCCTCCCACCTCCACTACTTCACGAGAGTGTTCCGTTTCTGAGGGACCTGTAACAGAACCTATGCAATTAGGCTGAGGACCTCTAACTCCCGAAGAACGTCTGAAACGTTGCAAGGCAGGCCTTTGTCTCTATTGCGGAGGATCCGGCCATCGTATAGTCACCTGCCCAATTCGGCCAGGAAACTCCAAAGCCTAGGGTGCTCAGGGGGAGTCACCCTAAGTCTCGTATCCCCATCTCCCCCACTCACCGTACAAGTCACTCTCGAAATCAATGGATATGAGTTTACCACTTTGGCCTTAATAGACTCTGGTGCGGGTGGAGAGTTCATTTTACAAGAACTAGTGGATCAACTCCAGATTCCTACTCGTCTGTGTTCCACACCTTTGATCATCTCTTCTATCCACGGCGAACCGTTACCAGGGAAAATAACGCATCACACGGAATCAATAAACTGCCATATTGCGCCTGACCATACAGAACAAATCACCTTCTATGTCCTCAGCAAAGCCATTCACCCAGTAGTTCTCGGTATTCCCTGACTGCAATGTCACAATCCACAATTTGACTGGACGTCTTTAAGACTTACTCAGTGGGGACCAGGATGCCATGGGACCTGCTTACGGAGACTTACTCCCGATTCTGGTTTCATCTGCACCTCTGTTCTGCGAAAGCTACACCCTCAATACGAACAATTCGCAGACATTTTCTCCAAGGAGGCCACGGATACCTTACCCCCGCATCGAGAATTTGACTGCGCTATTAGATTGGTTCCAGGATCCACACCACCTCGAGGGAGAGTGTATCCTTTATCTGCCGCGGAGACGCGGGCAATGTCTGAATACATCCAGGTCAATCTACAGAAGGGGTTTATCCGTCAATCCACCTCTCCTGCGGGGGCCGGATTTTTCTTTATTGAAAAGAAGGATGGGACTTTACGCCCTTGCATTGATTTTCGTGGACTCAATGCTATCACCATCAAGGATCGTTATCCCCTACCTCTTATTGCGGAGCTGTTTGATCGTCTGCAAGGAGCCCAAATATTCTCCAAATTGGACCTGCGAGGGGCTTATAACCTAGTTCGGATTCGGGAGGGAGACGAGTGGAAGACGGCATTCAACACCAGAGATGGACATTATGAATATCTAGTTATGCCCTTTGGATTAACTAATGCTCCTGTCTTTCAACACTTTATTAATGAGATTTTTAAAGACTTATTATATATCTGTGTGATTGTTTATCTCGATGATATTTTGATCTTTTCCAGGGACCTACAGATGCATTGCCAACATGTTACGCAAGTTTTGCAGCGCTTAAGGGAACATCGATTATATGCCAAACTGGAGAAATGCATCTTTGAAGTTGAGTCATTACCTTTTTTAGGATATATTATCTCCAAACAAGGTTTCCAAATGGATCCAACCAAAGTGAAATGTATACAAGAATGGCCTCAACCCAATGGTCTACGAGCACTCCAATGTTTTCTAGATTTTGCTAACTATTACCGTCATTTTATCAAGAATTTTTCCAAACTGGCTGCACTGCTATCTGCACTTACATGAAAGGGAGTTAATATTAAAATCTGGCCAGTAGAAGCATTAGAAGCATTCCAAACTCTCAAGGACGCTTTCCTACGGCAACCCTGTCTCCGCCATCCAGATCCCAGACGTCCGTTCACGGTGGAGGTGGACGCTTCTACAGAGGGGGTTGGAGCAGTTCTGAGCCAGAACGATGCAACAGGGAAATCCCACCCTTGCTCTTATTTTTCAAATAAATTTTCACCTGCGGAACGTAACCATTCCATTGGCGATAAAGAATTGTTAGCCATCAAACTTGCATTTGAAGAGTGGCGCCAGTGGTTAGAGGGGGCTCAACATCGGATCACAGTTTTTACGGACCATAAAAACCTGATATATTTACAACAAGCCCACCGCCTGAACCCACGTCAAGCCCGCTGGGCGTTATTTTTTACGCATTTCGACTTCGAGTTAAGTTATCGACCAGCAAGCAAGAATATTAAAGCTGATGCATTATCGCGATCATTTATCACTGAAGACGCAGAAGAACCTTTACAGTACATTATTGACCCTGCCCGTATCATTCTTTCTGCGACTTTCACGGTTCCAGTCGGCAAGACAGTGGTACCCAAGAGACTCCGCAATAAAGTATTGAAATGGGGGCATGATTCTCAGTTGGCCGGGCACCCTGGACGTAGACGAACGCAGGATCTGCTTCAACAACACTACCGGTGGCCTGGGATGCTCAAGGACATTTGTGCATATGTTGACTCTTGCCCTGTTTGTGCGCAGCACAAGAATCCTACAGGGAAGCCTTGGGGTCAGTTGCAACCACTTCCAACGCCCACAAGACCATGGACACACATCTCCACCGATTTTATTGTCGACCTTCCAGCCTCCGAAGGTCATACGGTAATATGGGTAATGGTTGATCGATTCTCTAAGATGGCTCACTTTACACCACTGCCCGCCCTTCCCTCCGCTCCCCGATTGGTGCAATTATTTATGTCACACGTTTTTCACCTCCACAGAATACCCCAGCACATCACGTCTGATCGTGGGTCACAATTCACGGCTCGATATTGGCGAAACCTCTGTACCAAGTTTCACATTGCGCTGGACTTCACCACTGCCTTTCACCCTCAGGCCAACGGGCAGGCAGAGAGAACTAATCGAGCTCTGAAACAATTCTTGCGCTCCTACGTCAATACCTGACAGGATGATTGGGCAGCTTTGCAGCCCTGGGCAAAATTTTCCCATAATTTCCATTCCTGTACTTCAACTGGGGCCTCTCCATTTCAAATTGTTTTCGGTTTCCAACCTGCTCCACCAGTACCGCTACCTCTGCCTGTCTCCTCTCCTGCGGCCCAGCTCACCGCCACCCACTTTAAACAACTTTGGACACATACTCAACGAATGTTACAGAAAGCGGCACAGACTGCTAAGAGATTCGCCGATCGACATCGGAGACCAGAATCACGTTTCCATCCTGGAGATAAGAACATAAGAACATAAGAAAATGCCATACTGGGTCAGACCAAGGGTCCATCAAGCCTAGCATCCTGTTTCCAACGGTGGCCAATCCAGGCCATAAGAACCTGGCAAGTACCCAAAAATTAAGTCTATTCCATGTAACCATTGCTAATGGCAGTGGCTATTCTCTAAGTGAACTTAATAGCAGGTAATGGACTTCTCCAAGAACTTCTCCAATCCTTTTTTAAACACAGCTATACTAACTGCACTAACCACATTCTCTGGCAACAAATTCCAGAGTTTAATTGTGCGTTGAGTAAAAAAGAACTTTCTCCGATTAGTTTTAAATGTGCCCCATGCTAACTTCATGGAGTGCCCCCTAGTCTTTCTACTATCCGAAAGAGTAAATAACCGATTCACATCTACCCGTTCTAGACCTCTCATGATTTTAAACACCTCTATCATATCCCCCCTCAGTCGTCTCTTTTCCAAGCTGAAAAGTCCTAACCTCTTTAGTCTTTCCTCATAGGGGAGTTGTTCCATTCCCCTTATCATTTTGGTAGCCCTTCTCTGTACCTTCTCCATCGATACGGCGACCAGAATTGTACACAGTATTCAAGGTGCGGTCTCACCATGGAGCGATACAGAGGCATTATGACATTTTCCAGCTCAGCACCAGATATATCCGTTTAAGGGTTTCCTCGATGCGCTTGGCTCCTCGGTACATCGGGCCTTTCCCGGTGATCAAACAATTGGATCCAGTGACTTATCGATTACGCCTCCCGGCTACTCTATGCATCCACAACTCATTTCATGTTTCTCTCTTGAAGCCTTTACTCCTCAATTGGCCTTCTCGGAAGGTTCCTGTTTCTTCTCCACTGAGGGCAGAAGAAGATACTACTTATCAAGTTCAGGAGGTTCTTGATGTTCGCAGACAAGGTCGTAAATGGGAGTATCTTCTGGCTTGGGAGGGATTCGGCCCAGAGGAGAATTCTTGGGAGCCTGCTACGAACATCTTGGATAAAGATCTTCTCAGGAATTTCCACATCAGTCACCCTGGGAAGCCCAAGCCTTCTAGGGGGAGGCCTAAAGGAGGAGGTACTGTTACGACCGCCTGCCGCGGCAGACTGCGACCGGGGCCGGTCACTCACCGAAGCAGCGGGGCCAACCGCCGACGCTGAGGCCGGCATCGGCAGGTCGTCTCCGCGGCAGTGTTGCTGCCTTCCAACATGGCCGCGGCGTCCTCTCTGTGCGGCTAAGCCCCGCCCCTGAAGCTTTCTAGGGCTGCGCGGGCAGCAAGAACCTGGATTTAAAGGAACCCCTACAGGAAGTAAGGGGGGTTCCTTCCTGCAGGCTCTATCTTCAGTGAACTATTTAAGGCACGGTCTGAGCCTTCAGACCTTGCCTTGGCTTCATGGCTCTGGTGATCATTCCTGTTCGTGGTTCCTGATTTGTTCCTCTGTGTGTGACTCCTGGATTGGCTGCCATTCCTGCCTGGCTCTCGACCCCTGGACTGGTTGCGGAATATTCTGGCTCTTGATCACTGGACTGGCTGTGGTACCTTCTGGCTCTCGACCCCTGGACAGGCTGTGGAGTTTTCTGGCTCTTGTTCCCTGGACTGGCTGTGGGACTTTCTGGCTCTCGACCCCTGGACTGGCTGCGAAGGATTCTGGCTCTTGTTCCCTGGACTGGCTGTGGTATCTTCTGCTTTCACGACCTGCTGGAGGCGCCAGCTTCTGCTCTCACGACCTGCTGGAGGCGCCAGCTTCTACTCTTACAACCTGCTGGAGGTGCAAACTCCTGTTCTCACGACCTGCTGGATGCGCCAGCTATCTGGATTACACGACCTGCAGGAGGCGCCTGCATCCAGACCTTCATTGATCACTTCGTGATTGGCCTCGCCTTCCGACGGTTGGACTTACGTTCATCACCGGACCAAGGGTTCACCTTTCCAGTCAGAACAAAGTCAGACTTGATTGTAATGATTAGTTCGACCCCTTTAAATTCTGTCTAATAATTCCCTCCCAGGTGAATAAAAATGAGTTTAGGAGGAGGCAGGGTCCAATTAGCTTGCATTAAGGCTGGTAATAGCTGGACCTTCAGCATTCCTTCTGCCCCATCCAAATAACTATACCTGTATTACTACTGCTGTCTGATGTAGCTATAGAAACAATCCAAATCTTCTCCCTACTCAAACTGGCCATCCTTCCTAGTTGGGCTTACTTACCTCCATAAGGTTCCCTATTTTCATCTACAAATCCCTTTATCAATCTGTCCAAACTTATATCTCAGAAAGACCCGCCTTTGAATGGAGATTTGCCTGCAAAAAGTCTAGTTTGCCTTGTGTTCTATAAGACACAGAATAATGGCCTATTTGAGGGCTCTCTTGCAAAAACTCCCAGCTGTGAGCTTTCAGGGTCTTCTTGCTGTTTCCATGATCTTGCCCCCTTGTCCACCTATGCCACCTGTAATCCGTAATGACCTTCATATAACACTATTTGCAGAATAAAAGCCAAGGCCAAAATATAATTCACCCAGGCTTCCAATGATGAGGTCAACATCCATACATGCCTACCCAAGATATACTTTCTGGAGGTAGGATAACTTCAGGCTCCATGTCATTAGGAACAGGAAGAGTCAGTCCAGGTCTTGGCCACATTGAAAGCTATAATGATAAACCTTGCACCAGCTCTGAAAGTCACTGATCAGATGGATCCTGCTGCTATTTCATTTATAGACCAACATTGCATACTCCCAAGTGGAAAAAGTACAAGTAAAACACAACGTTATAGTGGCTATATGCATGTATATTAAACCAATATATGGTAACTATAACAAACACATGTACATTTGCTATCTATTTTTTAAATTACAAAGATGTAATTATTACTTGTGCAAATCCTTCCCCTTTATGTGCACAAATAATGTCTCCTAGTACTTATCTTCCTACTTGCATCATATCTGACAGGTACAAAACCCTGCTTAGGAAGCCCAATTTCCAGCCCAGTGAGATGTTCCTTCTTGTTCATGAGGTAATAAAGTCCAGAATATCCTGTATGGGCCAGAATCCAGGTTATTGAGGTCATACAGGAAAGAGAGGATGTGGGAGAAGACCTATCACAGGCTCAATGCAGTCTTTCACAATAACCATAGTATGAAAGACCTGAGTCAAAATTGGCAGGATCTCTGATGTCTGGGGAAGCAGAGGCAGGCCAGAATGAAAGCTGAGGGGCCTGCAAGCCATATCACCTTCTCCGGAGCAAAACAGATGGTACTCTGCACCATTTCAGAGGAAACTGTGAGAGGTATGGGAGGCCTGGACACCTCACATCTTGAAGGCCATCAAGGTGAGCAGTTTATACAAGAAAGGCATATAAAATGCTTGATGTAATGACTATAATAATGTAAAATATCATATGTTTATATAAGTAGTCCTTGTCCAGTAAAGGTCCTCAACATCTGAGCACACAGGGAGGGTAATTGACCATGCAAGGCCTCGTGACTGCCTGAGATTCCTGCACAGGGGATAAAAGCAGAGTAATTTCATTGTCATAATGCTGTTTTACTCAGAAACTTTTTCTGCTCATTAGTCAATCTCGCCAAAAAGATACTCTGCATACCTGTACTGTTGTAGAAAAAAAATGCTTAATTAATTTATGGCTGGGAAATTAATGTCTAACAATGAAACATTTCAGTATAGTATTCCCACAGATATGAATGCACATAGAAACTTCAATAAAATACTGCCATGTTCCCTCATGTCCCACTACTCTGGTTAGGTCTTTGGAATAGGTACCACTTCCACTCAGGCACCCAGTCCCTCCCCACTGTCAATCAGGCCGATACAGTAAAAGTCGAGGGAGAGCGGGCGAGCACCTGCTCTCCTGGTGCGCGCACAGGCCACTTTCCTGTGCTCGCGATTTAGTATTCAAATGAGGGCCCACGGTAAAAAGAGGCGCTAGGGACACTAGCGCGTCCTTAGCGCCTCTTTTTTGACAGGAGCGGCGGCTGTCAGCAAGTTTGACAGCCAACGCTCAATTTTGCCGGCGTCAGTTCTCAAACCTGCTGACAGCCACGGGTTCGGAAACTGGATGCCGGCAAAATTGAGCGTCCGGTTTTCAACCCACGAGCCGCAGGCTGATTTAAAATTTATTTTTTAAAAATTTTTAATTATTTTTTACTTTTGGGACCTCCGACTTAATATTGCCATGATAACGCCTACCTTTGGGTAGGTGCTAATTTCTGAAAGTAAAATGTGCGGCTTGGCCGCACATTTTACTTACTGAATCGCGTGGGAATAACTAATAGGGCCATCAACATGCATTTGCATGTTGCGGGCGCTATTAGTTTCGGGGGGGTTGGCTGCGCGTTTTCGACATGCTATTACCCCTTACTGAATAAGGGGTAAAGCTAGCACGTCGAAAGCGCGCGTCCAAACGCGGGTTAACAGTGCGCTCCGGAGCGCACTGTACTGTATCGGCCCAAATGTCAGCTGAATTATTTACCTCCTAGGTTATTTTCACTCTCCTTAAACTCTTGGGTTGCTTGCAGTGGAAATAGTCTCAGATTCTGGTGACCATTCCCTGGCAGGAGGGCACACCTTTAGCACCTCCCTATTCCCCAGTACCCAGCTTGTTGGACTCTCTTTCTCTCTTTAATTTTCTACACTTCTGAGAAGTCCTTACTTACTGGCCGATACAGTACAGTGCGATCCGGCAGAGCGTACTGAATAAGGGGTAAAGCTAGCGTGTCGAAAACACGCGTCCAAACGCGGGTTAACAGTACGCTCTGCCGGATCGCACTGTACTGTATCGGCCCGTAAGTAAGGACTTCTCAGAAGTGTAGAAAATTAAAGAGAGAAAGAGAGTCCAACAAGCTGGGTACTGGGGAATAGGGAGGTGCTAAAGGTGTGCCCTCCTGCCAGGGAATGGTCACCAGAATCTGAGACTATTTCCATTGCAAGCAACCCAAGAGTTTAAGGAGAGTGAAAATAACCTAGGAGGTAAATAATTCAGCTGACATTTGGGCCGATACAGTACAGTGCGCTCCGGAGCGCACTGTTAACCCGCGTTTGGACACGCGCTTTCGACGTGCTAGCTTTACCCCTTATTCAGTAACCCCCCGAAACTAATAGCGCCCGCAACATGCAAATGCATGTTGATGGCCCTATTAGTTATTCATGCACGATTCAGTAAGTAAAATGTGCAGCCAAGCCGCACATTTTACTTTCAGAAATTAGCGCTTACCCAAAGGTAGGTATTAATTTCTGCCGGCACTGGGAAAGTGTACAGAAAAGCAGTAAAAACTGCTTTTCTGTACACCCTCCAACTTAATATCATAGCGATATTAAGTCGGAGGTCCCAAAAGTAAAAAATAATTAAAAATTAAAAAAAAAAAATTAAAATCATCCCGCGGCTCGCGGGTTGAAAACGGGACGCTCAATTTTGCCGGCGTCCGGTTTCCGAACCCGTGGCTGTCAGCGGGTTTGAGAACCGACACCAGCAAAATTGAGCGTCGGCTGTCAAACTCGCTGACAGCCGCCGCTCCTGTCAAAAAAGAGGTGCTAGTGACGCGCTAGTGTCCCTAACGCGTCTTTTTACCTCGGGCCCTCATTTGAATACTAAATCGCGTGCACAGGAGAGTGGCCTGTGCGCGCACCAGGAGAGCGGGCACTCTCCTGCTCTCCCGCGACTTTTACTGTATCGGCCCATTAGAATCCTCAATTGTCCTCTGAGACTGCTCTGTGGAGATATTGACTTTATGCTGCTACTCAGTGAAGACACCCCACCCAATGAGGGAGTGCTGCATCTCCATTGTTTACTCCCTATTATGTCATCAGACAGGCTAGGTCTAGTGAGACCTCTGTCATACTGAGGGCACTCAGACCAGACTCAGATAAGAGGATACATAAGAACATAAGATATATCAAACTGGATCAGACCAAGGGTCCATCAAGTGCAGTATCCTGTCCCCAAGAGTGGACAAACCAAGTCACATATACTGGCAATTACCCAAACATTAACAGGGTACTTAATGTAGCTGGGTTTAGAAAAGGTTTGGATAAGTTCCTAGAGGAGAAGTCTATTAACTGCTATTAATCAAGTTGACTTAGGAAATAGCCACTGCTATTATTGCATTAGTAGCATGGAATCTACTTAATGTTTGGGTTCTTGCCAGGTACTTCTAACCTGGATTGGCCACTGTTGGAAACAGGATTCTGGGCTTGATAGACCCTTGGTCTGACCCATATGGCAACTTCTTATGTTTTTATGTTCTTATATTAGATCCCATGCTACTAATACCGGCAACAAGCAGTGGTTATTTTGTATTGATTAATAGCAGTTTATGGATTTCTCTTCCAGGAACGTATCCAAACTTTTTTAAAACTCAGCTACATTGGTTGTCTTAACCACATCCTCTGGCAACGAATTCCAGAGCTTGATTGTGCATTGAGTAAAAAAGAATTTTCTGCAATTTATTTTAAACGTGGTACTTGCTAACTTCATGGAGTGCCTCCTAGTCCTTGTATTATCTGAAAGAGTAAGTAACCGTTTAACATTTACCCATTCAAGACCTTTCATGATTTTGTAGACCTCTATCATATCCCCACTCAGCCATCTCTTCTCTCAAGCTGAACAGCCCTAACCTCTTTAGCCTTTCCTCATTGGGGAGCTGTTCCATATCCTTTATAATTTTAGTTGCTCTTCTTTGTACTTTCTCCAGTGCAACTATATCTTTCTTGAGATGCAGCAACTAAAATTGCACACAGTATTCAAGGTGTAATCTAACCATTGAACGAATCAGAGGCATTATGACACCCTCCATTTTATTTACCATTCCCTTCCTAATAATGCCTAACATTCTGTTTGCATTTTTGATCGCCACAGCACACTGAGTTGATGATTTCAATGTAATATTAATTATGACGTCCAGATCTTTCCCTGGATGGTAACTCCTAAATGCAACTTAACATCGCATAGCTACAGCATGGGATATTTTTCCCTATATGCATCACCTTGCATTTGTCCACACTATATTTCATCTGCCATATGGATGCCCAATCTTCCAGTCTCACAAGGTCCTTCTGCAATTTATCACAATCCACTTGTGATTTAACTACTCTGAATAATTTTATGTCATCTGCAAATTTGATCACCTCACTTGTCATACCTTTTTCCAGATCATTTATAAATATATTAAAAAGCACCAGTCCAAGTACAGATCCCTGAGGCACTCCTCTGTTTACCTTTTTCCACTGTGAAAAATGAACATTTAATCCTACTTTCTGTTTCGTATCTTTTAACCAGATTGTAATCCACGAAAGGACACAGTCTCCTATCCCATGACATTTTAGTTTTCTTAGAAGCCTCTCATGGGGGACTTTATCAATTGCCTTCTGAAAATCCAAATACACCATATATACCAGTTCACCTTTAGCCACATGCATATTCACTCATTCAAAAAAATGTAGCAGATTTATAAGGCAAGACTTCCCTTGGGTAAATCCATGCTGACTGTGTCCTGTTAAATCATGTCTATCTATATATTCTGTGATTTTATTCTTTACAACAGTTTCCATGATATTTCGTGGCACTGAAGTCATGCTGATCAGTCTATAGTTTCCTGTATTACCTCTAGAGCTCTTTTTAAATATCAGGGTTAAAATGGCAACTTTCCAGTCTTTGGGTACAACAGATGATTTTAATAATAGATTACAAATTATTTGTAATAGGTCTGAAATTTCATTTTTGAGTTCTTTCAGAACCCTGGAATGTATACCATCTGGTCCAGATGATTTGCTACTCTTCAGTTTGTCATCTTCCAGGTTCACCATGATTTGGGTCAGTTCATTTGAATCATCACCCTTGAAAACCGTATCTCCTCAACATCCTCTTCAGAAAACACTGAAGCAAAGAATTTGTTTAGTATTTCCATGATGGTCTTATCTTCCCTGAGTGCCCCTTTAACCCCTCATTTAACCTAACATTCCAAACGACTCCATTAAAGGCTTCCTGTTTCAGATATATTTTAAAAAGTTTTTATTATGAGTTGAGTTTTTGCCTCTATGGCCAACTTCTTTTCCAGCATTCTCGTGTTCCAGCCTTGTTCCAGCATCCTTGTGTTCCAGCGTCCTCGTGTTCCAGCGTCTGTCTGTTCCTGCGTTTCCCCAGGTAGTACCTCTTGGACTGACTCTCTGGTACTGACCTTTGCCTGTCTCCTTGACCATGCTGATCGCTGCCTGGATTCTGACCTTTGCCTGCCTGCTTGACCACATCTGACCTCTGGAACCTGACCCCTGCTTTAGCTGACTTCTCTCGGACTGATCCTTGGAACTTGACCTCTGCTATCCTTGACCACGCTTCCCTGATTCTGGCCCTGCTCCTAGCCTTGTCATCGCAGACACTGTACTGGCCTTCCTTGATCCCTCAGGCCTTCAGTCAAGACATTGACCATGCACCCTTGATCCTGGAGGGCACACCTCTATACTTCTAATCGGCCCGGGTCCCCCAGGGCTCCACCCAGGGGGACCATGGGCTTCCAGTGATAAAGCTCCAGCTCGCCTCTGTCTCCTCCTGTGCTCCGCCACCTGGTGGCAGGTGCTTTCTGGGTCTCCAGGACAAGGGTCCACCTCCAAGCGCAACAGGTTGCCAAGGCCAAGGACTCGGTGGAGTCTCCTGCCTCCCGGGCCCTACTAGGGTTGGCCGCAACCGTCCAAGAGCATCGGCATGCCTTGGAATCATTAGCCTCTTCAGTTGAAGAGCTCCATTCCCAGGTGCATGGTACAGCTCTGGCCAATCCCGTGGGCCTGTTGGCTTCCTTGCTACCCAGAACAACATTGACTCTCCCAGCACCTTCTCAATTCAACAGGGATCCATGCCTCTGTCGAGGCTTCCTCAATCAGTGCTTCATGCAGTTTGCACTGCAACCCTCCTTGTTCCTAAAGGAGACCACGAAAGTGACTTTCATCGTTTCCCTCCTAGAAGGAAAGGCTCTCACATGGGCTTCTCCATTGTGGGAATGATCCGATCCCATGCTCTCCCAGCTGTCTGAGTTTTTGCACAGTCTTCAAGCAGACCTTCAGAAACACGGTCCGCCAAGCGGTAGCCAGTCATAGCCTTCTCCACCTTCGTCAAGGGTCGAAAACCCTCTCCGAGTACACGGTGGAATTCAGGACCTGGCTACTGAGCTCGGGTGGCAAGAGGAATGTCTGCAAGCCATCTTCCTAGATGGTCTCTCCAGCACTCTCAAAGATGAACTTGCCGTCCGTGAGACTCCCACTTCTCTAGAGGACCTGATCTCCCTCATGGGAAGATCGACCACCGACTCCGGCAGCGGCACCTAGATGTGAAGGCCTCGAGATCTCCTACTCCATGCCCCACATGTGCCAGAAGTCCTCCATCCAAGATTTCCTCAGTACCATCACTGCCTGCTGATGAACCCATGCAGGTTAACCATGGGCGACTGTCTTCGACCGAACGTCTTCATTGGAGAAAGGAAGGTCTCTGCCTTTACTGTGGTGCCTTCGGACATCTTCAGCAGCCATGCCTGGTTGGACTGGGAAACTGCAACACCTGAGCCCGGCGGGGGTCCCGAGCTTGGGTGCTACTGTCACCGGCCCCCAACTTCTACTTCCAGTCTCCCTTGGTATCATGTCTCACTCCTTCACCACCACTGCCCTTGTCGACCAGGGGCAAGTGGCAACTTCATGATGGATGACATCGTCAAGCTCCTGAACATCCCTCTACTGCCACTGGAGGTGAGCCTCTGCATTACGTTGATCCAAGGAGAACACCTACCAGGACTCATCACCCACCAAATAGTGGCCATCCGCCTTACTGTGGGCACTCTCTTCAAGGAGGAGATGTCCGTGTATGTGCTGAAACGTTCAACACGCCCTGTCATCCTGGGGCTGTGCTGGCTCCAGGTCCACGGACCTCAATTCGATTGGATTTCCCTGCATTTGGCACAATGGGGCCCCAAATGGCAGAAGACCTGTCTACGACAAGTATCCCCATGTGGTAAACGTCATGTAGACCACCACTCTTACTGGGTTGCCCACCCAGTATGCCGAGTTTGAAGATGTCTTCTCGAAACAGAAGGCAGACACGTTACCTCCACTGCGCAAATTGAATTGCTCCATAGAACTTCTGCTAGGCACGATGCCTCCTAAGGGCAGAACCTACCCATTGTCTCACCCAGAGACCCTCGCCATGTCTGAGTATATTAAAGAGAACCTAGAAAAAGGGTTCATCAGACCCTCCAACTCTCCCGCTGGAGCGGGCTTTTTCTTCGTCAAGAAAAAGGACAGAAGACTACGTCCTTGTATTGATTATAGAGGGCTTAACACCATCACCCGAAGAGACCGATACCCGTTACCCGTCATCAGCGAGCTGTTTGCTCACCTCCAAGGGGCTCAGATCTTTACCAAGTTGGATCTGAGGGGTGCATACAATTTGGTAAGTATCTGTTGCATCCGTCGGTGCTTGATAGCTTTGCCCCATTTGCCTCACCTTGTTCACGGCTCCTCCCGCTTACCTAGGAAAGATGGCTACCGCCGCATCGATAAGCCGACCTCTTCGGCATTCCCAGAATTATGGTGCAGCATCCCTCCATGCTCCTCCCAGGTACATACTAGGGTGTGCGTGCGTTACCCACGTCTTTATTCCATCCTTGGCGTGAACCTCGAGGGCGATCCCCCTTGCTGACGTCATGCCATCCGGGTATATAACCTATTCTAATTTGCTAGCTCGTCAAGTTAGCAAGGACTCATATCCGTTCCTGTCTACTCTACTCTGCTGCTTCCGTGCTGCCGCTGGAAGCTCTCTCTCTGCCCTTCGGGGTAATTGCTAACCTGGGTTCCTGCTCCTCGGAGGCCCTCTGCTTTATTTCAGGTGCCTTACAGGGAACTGGTACTCGCTCCTCGAGGGCCTGCTCTCCCTGCCTCGGTGCCTGCATTATCTTCTTCAACCTGGTGGAATCACATACCTACAGCAAACACCTAGTGAGTACTCTAACTCTCAGTCTATCTCATCCACAGTACTACCTGGCTGGGAAACCTGCTTCAGAACCTCCCTATACCAACGGGGTGAGAAGGGCTCCCTCTGCCGACGTCCCTGAGACTGCTACTACCAGACTGCCTCATTATTGCCACCTCTGGTGGTACTCTTCAAGCTGTATAATAAAGAACTAACTGTGTTTGTGCGGTCTGAGTCTAGCCTAGTACTGTGGCTCCTCACGGGGCTCCTCCCTGTGGACATGGTCATCTGCCACAGTACCCAAGGATCCACCCAAACACCGCTTGACCAGCTCACTGCATTGCAGGACATTCCAGGCCTGGCCCAGCGAATTTCCGAACAGCAGAATGCGCTGGAGGGTTTGACCGCTGCATTCAACCTACTGCACACTCAGATGAACTTACCTACCACCACAGGTAAAGAAACTACACCGTCTGAAGTGACGGTCAAGGCTATTGTACCTCTATCTGCTCCTACCCGCTTCTCGGGGAAAGTTTGGAGATGCAGAGGTTTCATTAACCAGTGCTGCACACAATTTTCCCTGCAACCCAGCCATTTTCCCACAGTTTACGCCAAGACCACCTATATCTTGTCGTATCTAGATGGACGAGCCTTGTCTTGGGCCTCTTTGCTGTGGGAGCACGAGGATCCGATTCTTCATGACCTTGAAGGATTCCTCGAACTGTTTAAATCAGTTTTTGATGACCCTGCCCAGTATACCACTGCAGGATCTTCCTTGGTTCACCTGAAGCAAGGTAATAAACCATTAGCTGACTTCGCTATCGAATTCAAGACACTGGTGTCTGAATTATCCTGGGACCCGAAGTGCCTGAAGACCCTCTTCTTTGAAGGACTGAACTCTCGTCTGAAGAACGAGCTCGCCGTTCGTGAGATGCCTGAGACCTTGGCTGAACTGGTGAAGTTGGCAACAAGGATTGATTTCCGACTTCGTGACAAGGTTCAAGAGACCAAGACTCCCAGAAAACCCTTTCAGGGTGAAGCTCGAGTTAAGTCCACACCCAGGCCTGTTCCCTCGGTCCCAGCTGCTGGCGAAGAAGAACCTATGCAATTAGGCCACAGCCATCTGACATCCAAAGAGAGAAGTACACTGAAGAAATTGGGGTTGTGCATGTACTGTGGACAAGCTGGCCATGCTGTTCATACATGCCCTATATGTCCGGGAAACTGGCAGACCTAAGTCCTGCGGGAGGACTCTTCTTAGGTCTTACTGCTCCTTCTCCTCCGTCGTTCCACGTTGATTACGTGAGCGGGTTCTCAAATGGGCCCATGACTCTAAGTGAGCCGGACATCCAGGCCATACCAGAACCCTCAAGATGTTGCGGAGATTCTACTAGTGGCCCAGTATGGTACAAGACTCCCACAACTACGTAGATTCATGCCCCATCTGTGCCCAACAGAAACCACCTACAGGGCAACCACGGTGCCTCCTTCAACTGCTTCCAGCTCCCACGGAACCTTGGCCGAGTATATCCATGGATTTTATCACAGACCTTCCACCGTCACAGAACAATACCGTGATCTGGGTTATCATTGACTGTTTCTCTAAAATGGGTCACTTCATCCCCCTGCGAAGTCTTCTGTCGGCCCCAGAATTGGCGAAACTATTTCTCAAGCACGTCTTTCACCTCCATGGTCTTCCAAAGGAGATTATCTCAGACTGAGGACCACAGTTTGCTGCAAGGTACTGGCACTCTTTATGTAAAAATTCAACCTCACCTTGAATTTTACGTTGGCCTATCACCCCAGGCCAAAGGCCAAGCAGAAAGAACCATTCGGACCCTGAAGACTTTCCTCCGCTCATATGTAAATGACCAAGAGGACAACAGGTCCGACCAGGGGCGGATTCCCGATGACGACCGGTCCGGGGATTCGCCGCCCCGGCTGGCCCCGGAGATACCATGTGGTCTGCCGAGTGCGGCTGTGACAGAGCGACCGGCCCACCGGGGGATGCCCAATCCCCCGATAGGCCAATCCGCCCCTGGGTCCGACCTGCTACCTTGGGTAGAACTGTCACATAATACCCACGTTGCTGCTGCCACCAATGTATCACCATTTTCCGTGGTGTTTGGTTGACAACCACGCTTACCACTGCCAGTACCTCTCTCTGTTCCCTCGCCAGCCACTCAGTTCATGGCCCACACCATTCGTCAGGTGTGGAACCAAGTCAAGGAACGCCTCAATCAGGCCGTCGAACGTTCCAAATGGACTTCAAATGCCCACAGAGGTCCCACTCCACTCTTCCGTCCTGGTCAGAAAGTGTGGCTAAGTAATCGTCATATAAGACTGCGACTCCCTTCACACCGTCTGGCACCAAAGTTCATTGGCCCATTCCCAGTCCTACGGAGAGTGAGAACAGTGTCCTACCAATTGCAACTGCCACGTGCCATGGACATTCATAACACCTTCCATGTTTCCCTGTTGAAGCCGCTAGTCCTATCCTGGCCTTCTTGGAGAGATCTATCGCCACCCCGGATCTCCACAGAACCGGATACAATTCTCCAGGTAAGAGAAGTCCTCAATGTGCCTCTGTGTCAAGGCAGATGGGAATACCTCTTATCCTAGGAGGGTTACAGAGCCGAGGAGAACTCAGAACCTTCCCACAATAATCTTGACAAGGACCTCCTTAAAGCCTTCCGCAGGGCTCACCCTGAAAAACCTCGCCCGCGTAGAGGGAGGCCTAGAAGGGGGGTGTGATAGAGTATATGATAGAATGCCTCAGACTGCCTTAATGGACCGGCTTCAGCTATCTGACCCGGTCCACCTTAAGACAGACAGGAGAGGGATCCTCGGGTGGGGGCGTTTCCCTGAGATAAGGGATACAAAGGTGAGGCCCTGAGAGAGTTAGAGAGGCCCCAGGGAGAAGAAGGAAGCTGTAATCCAATGCTGTGTTTATTCTGGACATTTTCATTGCTTTTCAGTCTATTCTGAGGTAAGCAGCCATTTGCTCCTCTTCTGTTATGTAGTTTTGAAAATAAACTGATGAAAAGCAGACCATTCTCCAGCCTGGTCTGTTCTGCAGCCTACCCCAGCCATAGACCGCTCCAAGGGCATCACATATGGTGTCAGAAGCGGGATTACCTGTTCTAAGCGTCTGCCCAGACAGGGACCCACACTAGAGAAAAAAAACAATTTTTTTTTGGGGGGGGGGGGGGGGCCTGCCTGCAATGGCAGCACACAGGATTTGTTTTGTTGTTTATTGGTACCGGCTAGGAGAGAAGCTTCCCCGGAGGGAGGGAACAGAAGAAGTGAGTCAGAGCTGGAGAAGCAGGCTTTTCTTTTATTTGGTTATTTTCTTGAAAGAAGGGGAAAGTTTTCCGGCCTTGAAGGAGCAGGAGCTCAGAATAGCCTTTGCAGGAACCTCCCTGAGAAATGGAACAGTTACTGCAAGCCCTGGTGGAAGGACAGCAACAGCTCCGTGCAGCCACTCAGACCCAGTATGTATAGCACCAACAGCTACAGCAACAATTGCAGCAACACCTGGAATCCTAAGCACAGCTTAACGGACAATTACTACGAAGGACACCAGTGTTAGGGACCGTTGGGGTATACACCAGAACGGAACAGATTCCACCCCCATCAACACTTGAAATTCGGCTGACAAAGATGGGGCCCCAAGATGACCCGGAAGCATTTCTGGTCACCTTTGAAAGGGTGGCAGAGGCCATGGCCTGACCTAGGTCCAAGTGGGCCATGAGAGTGGCCCCACATTTAACTAGTGAGGCCCAGGCCGCATACCGGGCCTTTGACAGCCAGCAAGCCCAAGACTATCAGGAGGTCAAGGCTGCCATACTCAACAGACTGGGACTGTCTAAGAGGTCTTATAGGAAAAGTTTCCGGGGCTTAACCTTTACACCAGGAGAGAGATCCCGGGTTCTGGCTCAGAAATTAAAGGACCAGTGCTGGCGGTGGCTAGAACCTAATAATATAAGGGGAGTTGAAGTTGCGGAGACTGTCATGGCAGAACAGTTTGTGGATGTTCTCCCCTCCCGAGTGCGTGAATGGGTGCGGCGACAGACAGCAGTGACCCTGAAGGATGTGGTTTCCCTAGTAGAGCATTATATGGATGCTACAGACACAGGCCATGGGCTTACTCCAGCAGAGAAGGATTCCCGAATAAAGGGCTTGGAGAAAGGAAGGAGAGAATCGAGGGGCAGAACCCTAAGCCGCTATATCGACCGAGAAGTGAAGAGTCTCCCTACCTCAAGAGACCCCGATAACGCCTTAGAGGGGCCTGAGGGCGGAACCAGTAAACGACCAGAAGCAGGTACGCCAAAAGGGACCTGCTTCAACTGTGGAGAGAGGGGGCACTTTGCCTGGGACTGCTATTGAGTGGAGGATGAATTTATGGACATCAGTTTGATAGCCCCTCACTCCTGCTTGTTTGAGGACATTCCCCGCTCGAGGTTTACAACCTTCGTGGTTCCGGTGGAGCTAGATGGTGACCCGACCCAAGCCTTAGTAGACTCAGAAAGTGTAAAAACTCTCATTCGGATGGAACTGGTCAAAAGAACACAGATTGATTATGAATAGACAGTGACCCTCGCTTGCATACATGGAGACCAGAGACAATACCTGACCAGTCAGGTCCTGTTGAAGACTCCAGTGGGACAAGCTACAGTAGAAGTGGGAGTGCTCCCCTGGATACCATATCCGGTGATACTGGGACGAGATTATCCAGACTTTGGGACTCTTTGGGCCCGGCTCATGAGGGGCCCAGATGACTTCAGCGAGGAAGAGACCTCATTTCTGGAGGTCTTTCCATTAGAAGACCTGGACTTGTATGTTAATAATCCTAAGACACCCAAGCCTCGTAGACAATGTAGGATAGAAAAGTATAATTATTCCCAAGGTTTAGAGGCAGTCGTGGAGTTAGAGGGGGCTCCCCAACCCATAGAGGTTCCCTCAGACTGGATAGGCGAGGGAAACCTCGGGAATTTTAGGTGGGCCAATCAAGAAGATGGGACACTAAAAGGGGCCCAGAAGAATATACAGATAATAGATGGGGAATTAGTCTTTGGGGTGGAGGGTCAAAAGCCAGCCCCCCCCCCCCCCTTTTTTGTACTCAAGAAAAATCTAGTATACAGAGTAGCAAAGGGGAATCTGGAGGGCGAAACGGTTGAGCAGCTTTTGGTTCCCCAGTAGTATCATCAGCAAGTGTTATGGCTCGCCCATAGTCATCTTTTAGGGGGCCACCTAGGGGAAGAGAAAACACGAGAAAAGATTCTAGCCCAGTTCTATTAGCCTGGCTTGTATCGACACATTCAGGACTACTGTCAGTCCTGCCCTACCTGTCAGCTGACCAGACCGGCAGCAACGCACGTAGCTCCCCTAGTGCCCATGCCAATTATAGAGACACCTTTTGAGAGGGTTGCTATGGACTTGGTAGGCTCCTTAGAAAGGTATAGCCGCAAAAACAAATATAGCCTAGTGGTTAGAGCAGTGGGCTATGAACCAGGAGACCAGCGTTCAAGTCCTGCTGTCGCTACTTGTGACCTTGGGCAGGTCACTTTACTCTCCATTGCCTCAGGTACAAAACTTAGATTGTAAACCCTCTAGGGACAGGGAAATACCTGAATGTAAACTGATGTGATATCTCAGATCAAATGCCGGTATATAATAAATATCCTGGTTATTCTCTACTATGCAATAGGTATCCAGAAGCTATTCCCCTATGAGATATGAAGACTCAAACAATAACCACAGTTTTGGTGGAGGTGATTTCCCAGGTGGGGTTACCCAAAGAGATATTAACTGACCAAGGGACCCCATTTGTCTCTAAAGTGATGAAGCAAGTTTGCACATTATTGCAAGTAGAAACCTTGCGGACATTGGTTTACCATCCACAAACTGATGGGCTTGTGCAGTGTTTTAACAAAACTCTCAAGCAGATATTGAGGAAGTTCATCACGGAAGATGGCAAGAATTGGAACTTACTCTTGCCATATATATTGTTCGCCATTTGAAAAGTCCCTCAAAGTTCGACCGGGTTTTCCCCATTCGAATTATTGTATGGAAGAAGACCACGGGGAATCCTGGATGTAGTACGAGAGACCTGGGAGGAGGAACCCAACTCTGGATGGTATTTGGCCGACTATGTGATCCAGATGCAGGACCGGTTATGGAGGGCAGGGGAGGCTGCCCAATTATGCCTGGAAAAGGCCCAGGCTACCCAAACCCAGCAATACAACCAGTCTGCTGTTCATCGGGTCTTCCAGCCGGGAGTCCGCGTACTAGTGTTACTACCAACTTCAGAAAGTAAATTGCTGTCCCGTTGGCAAGGTCCGTATGAGGTACTGGAGAAGATGGGCCCTGTGAATTATAAAGTGGCCCAACCCGACAAACGGAAAAAGGCCCAGATCTTCCACGTGAATGTACTAAAAAAATGGGTTGCTCAGACTTGCAGTCTGGTCCAAGAAGAAGACTTTGGTCCAGATGTTTCACAAACTTCCGGGCCCCAGATGATCCCATATGGGGACCAACTCTCCACAATGCAGAAAGTGGACCTAGATAAACTGGTGACTCGGAATAAAGATGTCTTCTCGACTATGCCTGGGAGAACTCAGCATGTCACGACATTATTACAAACCCAGGAGTAATAATTAAACAACGGCCCTACCAGATTCCCGAAGCCAGGAGGCAGGTTGTAGAAGCTGAGGTGAAAGAAATGCTTCGACTTGGGGTCATAGAGAAATCCAATAGCGATTAGTCCTTGCCCATTGTACTGGTACCTAAACCGGATGGTAGTATCCGGTTCTGTATTGACTTCCGGAAGGTCAATGAGGCTTCGAAGCTGGACGCATACCCGATGCCCCGTGTGGATGAACTCATTGAACGCTTGGGAACTGCCCATTTCATCTCCATGCTTGATTTGACAAAGGGATACTGGCAAGTTCCCCTGGCACCAACTACGAAGGAGAAGATGGCTTTCTCAACACTGGAAGGACACTTCCAGTTTACGGTCCTGCCGTTCGGACTTCATTGGGCTCCTGCTACCTTCCAGCACTTGGTAGACTGCTTGCTATGCCCACATCAGGGTTATGCAGGGCCTATCTTGATGACATCGTCATTTACAGTGGAGACTGGGAGACACACTTAAGGCAATTACAGGCAGCACTTACAAGTCTACGAAAGGCTGGACTGACAGCCAACCCCAAGAAATGTAAATTAGGGAGTCAAGAAGTACAATATCTGGGATACTCCCTTGGGAGAAGAAAAGTCCACCCGCAGGCGCGGAAAATAGAAGCAATTACCCAAGTCCCGGTTCCACAGACAAAAGAGTAAGGTGAGAACCTTTTTAGGTCTCATCGGTTACTATCGACGGTTCATACCAAACTTTTCAGAAAAAGCGTAGCCCCTCACATGCCTATTACAGAAGAAAGCCCCAGAGAAGGATAGATGGTCTGCAGAGGCGGAGGAAGCCTTCCAGGGTTTAAAGAAAGACATATGCTCGGAACCTGTTCTGCTAAGTCCGGACTTTACTAAGCCCTTTATAGTACAGACAGACGCATCAGAGGTGGGGCTAGGAGCCATCCTCACACAAGAGAAAGAAGACGAAGAACATCCAGTAGCCTTCATTTGCAGAAAGCTACTACCCCGCGAGAGACACTATTCAACGATAGAAAAAGAGGCCTTAGCTGTCAAATGGGCCTTGGAGGCTTTTCGTTATTATCTACTGGGCCACCAGTTCATGCTGGTAACAGATCACCAACCCCTTGTCTGGGTCTCTCGGAATACGGAGTCCAATGGACAAGTAATGAGGTGGTTTCTGGCACTCCAACCATTTGACTTTAAAGTTCGACACAAAGCAGGGAAGGCAAATATAAATGCAGACTTCCTTTCTAGGGAAGTCTCCCTTGTACAGGCAGGCGCTCAACTAAGCAAGATTGAACAGAGGGAGAGGGAATGTGATAGAGTATATGATAGAAAGCCTCAGACTGCCTTAACGGACCGGCTCCAGCTCTCTGGCCCGGTCCTCCTTAAGACAGACAGGAAAGGGATCCTCGGGTGGGGGCGTTTCCCTGAGGTAAGGGATACAAAGGTGAGGCCCTGAGAGAGTTAGAGAGGCCCCAGGGAGAAGAAGGAAGCTGTAATCCAATGCTGTGTTTGTTCTGGACATTTTCATTGCTTGTCAGTCTGCTGAGGTAAGCAGCCATTTGCTCCTCTTCTGTATGTACTTTTGAAAATAAACTGATGAAAAGCAGACCATTCTCCAGCCTGGTTTGTTCTGCAGCCTACCCCAGCCATAGACCGCTCCAAGGACATCACAGGGGGATTACTGTTGGGTGCCCCATCCATGCTCGGCCCGCGCACGGGCCTGCTCACCTTTCCAACTCCACTGCAGGTCCCGGGTCAGCCTCCCTGGTAGTGGCTGTTAGCTCCTCCAGGCCTCGGCAACCTGCGGCGGCGGACTCCGGACCTTCCTCAGTGCACCAGGCCTCATGGTGGGGCTCAGCATCTTCCGTGGCGTCGGTCCTGCCCCTAGGCGTGCGCGCGGACCGCCCAGTCCCTTATAGGGCCAGGGGCGGGTCCTAGCTCCGCGGTGCACCCTGATTGAACGTCCTACTAAAGGAAGTGCCTGCCTACACTTCCTTGCCTTGGCAATCGGGTCGACACCGTGTGTGTACTGAGTTTGCCTCCATGTCTCATATCCTCTTCCAGTCTTGTTCCAGACTTGTTCCAGCATCCTTATGTTCCAGCGTCCTCGTGTTCCAGCGTCTGTCTGTTCCTGCGTTCCCCCAGGTAGTACCTCTTGGACTGACCCTCTGGTACTGACCTTTGCCTGTCTCCTTGACCACGCTGATCGCTGCCCGGATTCTGACCTTTGCCTGCCTCCTTGACCACGTCTGACCTCTGGAACCTGACCCCTGCTTTGGATGACTTCTCTCGGACTGATCCTTGGAACTTGACCCCTACTTTGGCTGACCTCTCTCGGACTGATCCTTAGAACTTGACCTCGGCTATCCTTGACCACACCTCCTTGATTCTGGCCCTGCTCCTAGCCTTGTCATCGCAGACACTGTACTGGCCTTTCTTGAGCCCTCAGGCCTTCAGTCAAGACATCGACTGCGCACCCTTGATCCTGATGGGCATACCTCTATACTTCCTATCAGGGAGACCCGGCGAGGCCCACCTAAGTCCAAGTGGCCCGGGTCCCCAAGGACTCCACCCGGTGGGGACCGCGGGCTTCCAGTGGTAAAGCTCCAGCTAGCCTCTGTCTCCTCCTGTGCTCTGCCACCTGGAGGCAGGTGCTTCCTGGGTCCGACCAGGGTGCCGTTCTCCAATGCTCCAGGACAAGGGTCCACCTCCAAGCACAACAGACTGTACTTCTAAAATGGTATTTTTTAACAATGTCCACACCTGTTGTATACTTTTAACATCTGTAGATGCACATTTCAGTTTTTACTAACTATTTTTCTCATTTTATCAAAGTTTCCTTTTTGAAAGTTCAGAGCTAGAGCCATGGATTTACTTATTGTTTCCCCTTCCAATCATGAATTCAAATCTTATCATGTTATGATCATATTGCCAAGCGGCCCCACTACCATTACCTCTCTCAGCAAATAGCTCCCTCTCTTGTTGGTTCCTGAACCAATTGCTCCATAAAGCTGTCATTTATTCTATCCAGGAACTTTATCTCTCTAGCTTATCCTGATGTTACATTTACCCAGTCAATATTGGGTAATTGAAATCTTCCATTATTACAGCATCACCAATTTGGTAATTTTAAAAAGGGGCTGGGACATATTTCAAAGAGCTGAAAATGCCCATCCCATTATATATAGATATGTTATTGTTTAGAAATAGGAAATGATGCAAAAGGCTGATAGAGTGAGCAGACAAAAGGCACACCAGTTTGGGAGCCCTCTCTTTGACCATGCCTGCTGATGATTTACAAGTGCTTCCAGGGTAAATTTATCTACCATAGGAATGCTTTCTATATGATTAGTGGAATAGCAGGAGGTGCTAGAGTAGGTCCAATAGAGCTGTTATGCTAGCCAGAAAGGAAGGTCCAGTGAGTGTAAAGAGAAAAACTGACTTAGCATGTATATTGAAAGTATATACACTTTTTGTTTTTTTACAGAGAGTGGCCAGGCAAGGTCACTGATGCTCCTGAACCCAGTGGCCTCTGATGGGCTAGGTGACATTCACAGGTGCTGCCCACAAGCCCAGAAGAGGACACTGAGGAGGAGGAGGGACCAACTGAGGAGCAACCATCACCAGAGTATTGCCACCTGTGATGGAGAAGGAGGAGATGGGGACCAAGCCAACAGTGTGCTGCAGCAGTCAAAAAAGCAAACAGAATGTTAGGAATTATTAGGAAGGGAATGATGAATAAAATGGAAAATGTCATAATGCCTCTGTATCGCTCCATGGTGAGACCGCACCTTGAACACTGCGTACAATTCTGGTCACCGCATCTCAAAAAAGATATAGTTGTGATGGACAAGGTACAGAGAACGGCAAAATGATAAAGGGGATAGAACAGCTCCCCTAACAGGAAAGACTAAAGAGGTTAGGACTATTCAGCTTGGAGAAGAGACGGCTGAGGGGGGATATGATAGAGGTGTTTAAAATCATGAGAGGTCTTGAACGGGTAAATGTGAATTTATTCTTTTGGATAATAGAAGGACTAGGGGCACTCCATGAAGTTATCATGTAGCACATTTAAAGCTAATCGGAGAAAGTTCTTTTTCACTTAATGCACAATTAAACTCTGGAATTTGTTGCCAGGGGATGTGGTTAGTGCAGTTAGTGTAGCTTGGTTTAAAAAAGGTTTGGATAAGTTCTTGGAGGAGAAGTCCATCACCTGCTTTTAATCAAGTTTACTTAGAAAGTAGCTACTGCTATTACTAGCTTCAGTAGTATGGGATAGACTTAGTTTTTGGGTACTTGCCAGGGAATTATAGCCTGGATTGGCCACTGTTGGAAACAGGATGCTGGGCATGGTGGACCCTTGGTCTGACCCAGTATGGCATGTTCTTATGTTCAAGTGTGAACTTGAATGCACAACAGTCCTTTGGTGGCATGCAGTTGACAAGGGGGAGGGCAGCTCAGCTGAGGAGTGACTGCACTTTCTCATCTCAGCAAGAGAAGAGGAGGCACAAGCCACTCCAGCTGAGAGGCACATTCTGGAACTAAATGCCAGAGTGGTAGAAGAAATAGCAGGGCTGGTGCAAGGGGATTTGGCGCCCTAGGCGAGCTTTCTCCCTTGCGCCGCCACCCCCCGGTCTCGGCCCCGATTCCTACCTCATTCTCGATCACGCCCGCTGACTGTGTGGCTTTCTGGGTCGCGAGCAGGTTGGGCACTGTTTGCGGCCTGCCAAATCTTCACTCCTCTTTGCCACCGCTTGCGGCCCCATATGGCTTGTACTCAATGGCGGATCAAGGGTCTCCAGCACACAAGGGCTAATCCATGTGTGTGCCTCTCCAGCATCCCCCCCCTTAATCCTTCTTGTACTAATGCTTAAGGTCACAGAAAATCTGTGGTGTCTCTAAACAGAAGAATTTGGGGGGGGGGGGGGAAGGAGCCAAAATTATATTTCTTCATCACACCCACCTCTATAGCATGGATCCTGCTTTAAAATTGGTTATAAAAAAAGTGTTAATAAAAAAGTCCAAAGGGTCTTCTGCGTAATTTAAAAAAGCTGGCCAGTTTCACACTATAAAATTATTTGATAGCCTCATTCAACTAATTCTATATGGCTATGAGAGTGAAGTCTGGACTATATAGGAAGGGACAGAATGTCAATATAAATCCTGCACCCCCAGTTCTGTAACTCTGTGCATCCACTGAAATTCCCCCAAGCAATGGAGCTTGGATGTTTCCCTTACAGCTCATCATACTAAAAGATATTTTCAAATTCTGGTGTCACCTCACAGTAACAGCAGCACAAACACCTTCCACTGCCAGACACATTGTGAACTAACACAAAACCCCACAAAAAAGACACTCAAAATCTATACTGCAGGCCCATCGTAACATAACAGTAATAACACCAAGAACTCAAACAACAATAACCCTACCTGTGAATAAGCATGGGTAAATATTACACTGTGTCCTAGAATACCAATACACCACCTACTGAGGAAACAAAACAAACTCGATTGCTATAGATCCCTATACAGACACTACATGCTAGCAGAATCTCTCATCACAGTCACACATACAGAGCAGAGACAGACCCTCACCACATACAGAATACAAAATAAAGGAGCACAAATTAGAAAAAACTGAAATGGAAACCCCAAGAAGCCAGACTCTGTGTATTAATAATGGAAAAACAGAACCACCATTCCTCATAAAACAATAAAATCAAGAAACATAAAGCATCAGTTATAATAGTAAAACCATACTAATAAAAGAATATTTTAAAACTACTGATAAATAGAATTTCTATTAATTAAAATCATATACATTTTTTACAATTTCCTAAACACCAATAAAATATTTCAAAACAGCACATATATCAAATAACACACAATAATTAAAACTAATAAGGATTTTAAAAAGCCCCTGCTGTCCATACATGGGAGCTCTTGATTTCCAGTCACCCTGATATTGTCGAGGATTAGGAGGTTATCCTCTCTCTCTCACACATACTCACATATCCATTCTCTCTCACACATACACTGTCACATACATACACACACATGCTCTTATACCCACCATAACCTCTCGCTCTCACAGACACTGACACACTCTCAGGCTGCAAGACACTCTCTTCCCCAACACACACTCCGCCCCACACACTCTTACGCCCCTGGATTTTCTCATACACACATGCTCTCACTCTCACTGGCTCCCTCACATACACACAAACACACACACCTAGGCAAGCTCCCAATCATTCTCACACAAACACACACACACAGGCAAGCTCACAGTCATTCTCACACTGACCCCCAGGTAGGCTCCCATTCATTTTCACACCACTCCCTCCCCATCCCCCAGGCAGGCACCAATTCATTCTCACACACACACATATACCACACACAGGCAGGCACTTATTCTCACACATACAAACCCCAGGAAGACATTCATTCATTCTCATACACAGACACACCCTCAGGCAGGCACCCATGCACACACATACACCCCCAGGCAGACTCCCATTCATACACATGCACACACTAAAGGCAGAGACCCCCTCTCTTTCTTTTGCCAGCAACCTCAGAGCCTCTCTCATTCCTCTGCTGCCACTGTCACTGCTGCTGCGTGGCTATTGGGGAGGCACTGATTGCTGCTACTGGCACTGAAGCCCATTCTGCTGCCTCCTCTCTGCAGGCCACCTGGGCTTCCACTTCCTCCATGCTGATCTCCTACATTGTAAGATCCGCATAGAGAAAGTGCTACTCTTGCATATTCCCAAAGATTACATGTGCCAATCAGTAAAAAGTAATTTATTTTTTTGACTTTGCTGTCTGATCTTTGTTTTCTAATCGGTTGGTCACAGGATTTTTTTTCCCACCTTTCCTTTCTTATTTTTTTTTTGTTGCCAATTCCTTTTATATTGTCTTTTTTTCTATTTCTTTTCTCTCCATCTGTCTTCTTCCCTCAAACACAGAGTCAGGCTCTCATTCTCACATGCATTCTCTCTCTCTCTCTCTCACACACACACAGGCTCTCACTCATAGAATCATTCATACACAGTCTCTCACTGGCACATGCTGTGTCTCTCACACACCACACAGGCTCTCTCTCACTCCCACATGCTGTCTTGCTCAAACACAGGCCCTCACTGTCACATGTTTTAACTCATACAATCATTCATACACACAGGCTCTCACTGGCACATGCTGTCTGACTCACACACACAGAGGCTCTGACATGCTGTCTCTGCAAACATTCAGGTCCTCACTCCCACACACACTCTCTCAACTCATTTCAACTAAGGTTGATACACTGCCACAACACATTCAAAAAAAGACTCAAAACATGGCTGTTCGGTCAAGCATTCCCATAACTTGCTAAATACTCAAACTCCCACAAACTATAGACACCAATAGCTAAGCTCCCACTCCATGGGCTTGTTTTCGCATTAATAGTTTAATGTTCTTGTTCCCAGTTATGTTATCCAAGTTGTTCTCTCCCTGTTCTCTGTAAGATACCTGTTGTCATTGTTTAATATCTGTTGCAATGTAAACTGGAGTGATAAGTAACTCTGTTACCTGAACTTCGGTATAGAAAAAGTTATAAATAAATAAATAAATAAATTTCATACACGCACACACACACCCTCTACAGACCCTCAGCCTCTCTCTCTCACCTCTGGGCCTCCTCTTCACGGGTCGCCACAGGATGGGCTCTGCAGCGGCCCTGGTCTTGTCGGGCCGCCCGCAATGTGGGATTCGCGGCGGCCCGTAAGCGCTGCTCCTCTTCTGCACGTGGCTGATGCTCCTCCTCCTTCCGGCATGCAGCACATTCTCCTCCTCTGCCCGCGGCAGATTCTCCTCCTCCTTCCGGCACGCGGCTGATGCTCCTCCTCCTTCAGGCACGCGGCTGATGCTCCTCCTCCTTCCTGCCCGCGCAGCTCCGGCAACATTTTTCTTCCGGGTCTGCGGGGGCAGGAAGGAGGAGGAGTATTTGCAAGCTTAGAGCGACCTTTTTTTCGGGCTGATCTTCGGCAGCTGTATGAGCCTTCTTATCGGCCACCAGCAGCTCGGCGCCCCCTAATGCTAGGCGCCCTAGGCGATCGCCTAGTTCGCCTAGTGGTTCCACCGGCCCTGAGAAATAGCAGGCTTCAGGAATGACATCCAGGGCCTGAGAAATATCGACCAGGAGGTGATACAGGAGCTGAGGGGAATGTATGAGGAAATACAGGCACAGAATGCAATGTGGATGGAGATGCTGCAATGTAGGCCAGTTGCTGCCCCCATGGAATTCTGCCTGCTATATGATGCCGACTTGGATGCAGTCCTCACCAACCTTTGCAGCACTACCACCCTAGATGGCGCCTCCCTAGACTGAAGTTCTGCCTGCCCCATTGGTAGTGCCACCTCTTGCTCCACCTTTGCCCATTATGGTTTTACCACATGCACCGATGCTGCCTCCAGCATCACCACCACTACCACCACACGGAGATACTCCCCCGAGGTCATAGGTGAAATCCACACCTACTGTGATGGCTGAAGAGGAGAGGTCCACCATTGCTCCTAGGCCATCTTTTCTGCAGTCTCACAGCCCTTCAGGCCCCTACAGCAGCTATGAACCTGTGCTACTGATCCCAGTTTTCAGGCCCCTCCCTACCCCCCCCCCCAAAGGGTAGCATCAGCTTTGATTATATACTACTGCAGAGGAGTAGAATACTGGTAAAGGCTTGAGGAGCTGAGCTTCCACCCAGAAAATAAGAGCAGCCAAGGAAGCATAATAAGGAAGATATTAAACATGTCGCTCGTGCAAAAATGGCCCCATACACGCATATGTGGGCTACATGCAAGCAACATGAACTTTAAGAAGCTGGGAAGTATGCACGTATGTACCTAGATTTTGGGACAGAGGGATCCTGAACACAGGGGGGGAGGGAGAGGGAGAAGGAGAGAAGGAGGGAGACAGCGAGATAAAGAGAGAGAGAGAGAATCTGACACCCTATATTTTTCCCACTGTAAGATGGGCACATTCAACTCAGGGTAGGTTTTGCGGGGGGGGGGGGGGGTGTTACATTGGTCTGCCTAGAGTGCAAGGGTCTATAAACCCTGGTAACACCACCCCACCCCAAAAAACTAGCTCTGAGTTGAAAGTGCCCCTCTTACAGCAGGAGATCTCTAGCAGAGGTGCTTTCACTCTCTCTCTCTCTCTCTCTCTCTCTCATAAACGCTCATGTCCCCACTATCCATGTTTATGGGCACACATGCACTCCTTTTAAAATTTACCTGAATATGTATTTATTTTTCTACACATTGAGCACTTCATTTAAATAAATGCACCTTCACCTTCTAAAATGCCTTTGTATAAGTTGTTCCTTTCCTGTATAGAGTGCTGTTGACTCAGGCATTGTATCTCCTGCAACTCTACTGACTTAGCTCATGTGCCACTTCCTCTTTCTCCTCGTTATCCATATGACATTCTAGTCCCACTGAAGGAAATAAGCCTCTGGTTTTGGCAATGTTATTAAGCTGCAGCATGCTAGAAAGATCTCACAGACTTAGAGGCGTTGTAGTGAAGGCATCCTCAGATCTGTCCCTATAGTGGAAGCATAATTTGAGTAGGCCAAAGGGACTGCCCTGGTCTATGAGTGGTCACTGTTGTAGCAAACAGCAGCAGCAGTCTGTGGGTTATCTAGGATGATCATGAGCCAGGTTTTGAGTGGATATTTTCTATTACTTGTAGAAGAGAACACAGAGAAGGGCAGCGAGTAATTCTTAGGTCAAGGTAGGTGTGGTCTTCCTGGGGCAATGCTAGATATGAGGGAGACAAAACAAAGAGGTTAGTCACTGTGTGGTGGCAGTGAGAGGCACATAAGCCAATCCCCAGTGATGTGTTCTTCCTGGAAGTGGTTATGAATTCCTGACTGCAAGAGGATTTAAGCATTATGATTGGATCCCAGAAACCTGGCCACAACGTCCATGATAATACCTTTGGCATTGCAGACCACCTGCATATTGAGGGAGTGGAAACCCTAGCAGTTTTAGTATGTGCCTCATCATTCCCTGGTGCTCTTATAGGGATATGACTGCAATTAATAGCCCCCCAATATATTAGACATTAGTCATAATTTGTAGTTGCTGTCTGCTTTTTGGTGTATTTTCCTGAGAAACACAGCCAGGAACTGCTGTATACATATGGAGGTGGCAGACTGGCTTATTCCAGACATAACCCCTAGAGATATTTGGAAGGTGTTGGTGGCAAGGGCGATAGTGACCTTGATGTGTATTGGCAAGGGATGGCCCCTGCAGGTGGAAGAGCACAGGTCCTACTCTATCTGCTGGCATAGGTGCAATACGGTTTCCTTGTGTGAACCTGCGCAATGCAACTTGCTCCTCTGATAGATCCAAAAATTGGGCCATAATCCTATATACTCTCTGTAAGGGGTACCTCTTCTTCCTCCTCCTCTGTTCTTTCTCCCTCCTCAACTGTGATAACATGACTATCCAAATGTCCATTAGAGTTATTTTAAAAATAGATTCTCCCAGGACAAGCAGGATGGTAGTCCTCACATGTGGGTGATGTCATCAGACGGAGCCCTGTCATGGAACACTTTTGTCAAAGTTTCTAGAACTTTGACTGGCACACTGAGCATGCCCAGCATGCCATAATCCCTGTGGCCACAGGGGTCTCCCTCCAGTCTCTTTTTTTCTGTGCTGCAGTTTGCCTCGCGGGTTAGGAGCTCTGTGACATTTCTCTCACCTTTTTTCCTCACGGAAAGATTTGAAGTTTACTTCTTTAAAAAGTTCCCTAACAGAGGTCTCCCATCGCGCTCCGCTCCCTCTGACACTCGGTGAGTACTTTTCCCTTATCTCCTGTCGGTCCCTGCCGCTTTACCAATTGGTTCCCATAGGTCACGACCGTTTCACGCCTTTTTTGACATGGCGACCAAGTTTAGAAAGTGCCCAGAGTATCCGCGAACAGTGTCCATCACGGACCCGCACACCGTGTGTGTCCTGTGCCTGGGCTCTTCGCACGATGTCCACCGGTGTCCTTACTGCACCCAAATGACTCTGAAAGGCAAACGGCTTGTCTTGACAAAATGGAGTCTCTTTTCAAATTAAAACCAACTCCATTGACTTCAGCCTAGTCATCACCGGCGAGTAAATGAACATCCACTGACAAACCTCGCCGAGAGCAGCAGGGACACAGTGACCAACCGTCACCAACGCCATCCAGGACATCGATAGCGTCATCCTCGGTGCCTGGAAAATACCATACCGAGCACCGAGGGAAACATCACCATCGGCACTGACGTGAGTCCACGCCTGGTGCTGGCACCGACATTGAAACGGCATCGATGGCTATCAAGCCACCTTCGAAGAGGGCCCGGGGAGAGAGGAGCCCCCATCCTTCTCTGCACCCGAGACCCCAAGGCGTTCCCCACCAATTTCGGTGCCGGGTACTGAGCCTCCACAAATTCCTGTGGAAGGGCCAGTAACGCCTAGCCTGCCTCCCCCTGTAGCTGCGCTATCCACACCAGCTTTCAGGGAGGGACTGGACGTCCTCGTATGCCAGGCAGTCCTCGATGCCTTCCAAAGCCTGCAACCACCATCGATGCTGGCCCCCATACCGGCACCGACCCTGGAACCATCGAAGTTTGCACCGTTGGTGGACCGACTCAATACCCTCATCGGTGCTTTTCCGACTCAGCCCGTTCCATCGGCACTGAGTCGGCCATCGAGACCTCTGCAGCTCCCGATACCAGTCCCGGGCTCCTCGGAGGAAGACGAGACAATGTCTAGTCCAACTCCAGCTCCAGGACCATCGATGCTGGAACCGCTTCCAGGTCCATCGGGGCTCTCGAGGCCAAAGCATCCTCCGTTCCCCTCGATGCCATTGATTCCATCGATGCCTCCATCGATGCCAGTACAACCTCCATCGAAGCTATCGAGGCCTCCATTGATGCCTACGTGCCCTGGAATGTTAGATGTTCTCCCTCCTTCAGGAACTTCCTATGATCCATAGGAGGATGTGGACACAGATACATCCACATCAGAGGACTTACTTTCAGAACCTTCTCCTCACAAAGAGAGACAGTGGTCTCCTCCTGAAGACCTTTCCTTTGCCAATTTTAGTAAGAAAATGTCTGAGACCATTCCCTTCAACCTGGTGACAGAAGGGGACACCTGTCACAAAACCTTGGAAGTTTTACAGTTTGTTGATGCCCCCAAGGAAATTATGGCCATTCCAGTGCATGAAGTCCTATTGGATCTCCTTCACCGCCTATGGGAGCATCCTGCACTGTCCCACCAGTTAACAGAAAGACTGATGCAAGATACCTGGTGCATCATGCCCCAGGTTTTCAAAAATCACAATTTCCTCATCAACCTGTTGTGGTTGAATCCGCACAAAAGAAGGCCAAGCGATTCCTCAGCTCCCCCTGGTAAAGACCAGAAGTTCCTGGATGGTCTGGATTGGAAAATCTTCCGAGGCTCTATGTTGGTATCCGCATTGCCGCTTACCAACTATATATGACCTAGTACCAAAGAAATCTATGAAAACAAGTCCAAGATTTTGTGGATTCCTTGCCTCAACAGCAGCAAGTAAGCCTGACTGCCATCATCCACAAGGGGTTCGAAGCAGGGAAGCATGAGATAAGAGCGACATATGACTCCTCCTTTGAGACTGCTTCCCGATTATCAGCAACAAGAATCAGTGCTAGATGATGGGCCTGGCTGAAGGCTCAAGATCAGCTTGCTGATCTCCCGTGCACTGGTGACAATCTCTTCGGAGATAAAATACAAGATGAAGGGCTCAGTTAAAGGACCACCACGAGAATCTATGTCAATTGTCTACAGTCACTATGGATGCTCCCTTCTCAGCCCACAAAAGCATGAGAAGGGACGCTAGAAGACCATTCTACCGCTCACGCAAGTACTATCCTCCTGCATCTTGAGCAAGACCAGCCAGAGCCCCTCAAAGGGGACATGCATGCCAGCCCAAAGCACTCAGAGCACAACCAGCCTCACAAGATGGTCCAGCCTCCGGATTTTGATACATTTCCAGAGAACAGCAGCCAATTGCCAATAAATCAAAGCCAGGGAATACCTGTAGGAGGACGTCTGCACCACTTCCAACACAATTGGTGCTTCATAACAACAGATCAGTGGGTAATATCCATCATAGCCCAGGGATACTGTTTAAACTTCCTCACAGTACCCCCGGACTCTTCACCTAATCCACTGTGGGCCCAAAAAGACCACACATTGCTTCTAGAGTCAGAACTTTCCACCCTTCTGTGAACCAGAGCTGTAGAAACTGTCCCCATGGCGCAGAGAGGCACAGGGTTCTACTCACTTTACTTTCTGATTCCAAAAAAATTGGACAGTCTCCGCCCCATCCTAGACCTCCGCAATCTCAACTAATTTCTTCAGAAAGAAAAATTCAGGATGGTGTCTCTCGGCACCATGCTTCCCCTACTACTGCAAGGAGATTGGCTCTGTTCTCTGGACGTTCAAGACGCCTATGCACATATTGCCATATCCCCACATCACGGCAAATACCAGCGCTTCATAGTGGGTCACAGACATTTTCAATACCAAGTTCTGCCATTCGGTCTGGCCTCAGCACCCCAAGTATTCACAAAATGCCTAGCAGTGGCTGCCACACATCTACGCAGGAGCACTGTACACGTGTTTCCTTACCTGGACGACTGGCTAATAAAGAGTCGATCCAAGCAAGGAGGTCTCAACTCTCTAAACCTCACTACAGATCTTCTACACTCGCTAGGATTTCTAATAAATAACCAAAAATCCCATTTGGATCCATCTCACCTCCTTACTTTCATCAGAGCAGATTTGTACACCACAGTCGCAAAGGCCTTCCTGCCCAACGACCACGCAGACATACTCTCCAAACTAGCTACATCTCTGCGCACACACAAAATAGCCTCAGCCCGCCAATTCCTCACGTTGTTGGGGCCACATGGCTTCCACGGTCCACGTCACTCCTATGGCCAGGCTCCAAGCCACTCAACCTCTTTCATCCTGGATTCATGTAACCGACCAGCTGCACATGTCACTTCTCTGGTAGACAAACAAAGCCAACTTGCTGACAGGTTTACACTTCCAGCAGCCAGTTCCACAAGTGACCTTAACCATGGACGTATCCAACTTGGGTTGGGGAGCTCATGTGAACAACCTTCAAACTCAGGGTACTTGGACACAACTCGAAGCAAAGTTTCAAATCAACTTCCTAGAGCTTCAAGCCATACATTATGCTCTATATGCGTTCAGGGACTGCCTTTCACACAAGACTGTTCTCATACAGACAGACAACACAGTTGCAATGTGGTACTTGAACAAACAAGGAGGAACAGGTTCTTATCTGCTCTGCCAAGAAGCTGCGCAGATCTGGGCCTGGGCCCTTGCACACTCCATGCATCTCCGGGCCACTTATCTTGCAGGCATACAGAACATAGTAGCAGATCGCCTCAGTCAATGTTTCCATCCCCACAAGTGGTCTATGGATCCCTGTGTAGCAAGCAAAATCTTCCAACGCTGGGGTCAGCCAACCATTGACCGCTTTGCATCCAAACTAAATCACAAAGTGGACAGATTCTGCTCCCTGCACAGGTAACAAAACACATTAGCCATGGATGCCTTCGCTCGCCCCTGGAACACAGGCCTACTCTATGTGTATCCTCCGATACCACTGATAGCCAAAACTATCGTGAAACTACAACAGGACAGAGGATCAATGATACTCATAGCCCTGTACTGGCCTCGAAAAGTGTGGTTTACCATGCTTATCGACCTCTCCATCCAAGAACCAATTTGCCTGGGCACAGAGCCCAATCTCATAACTCAAGACCATGGCAAATTACGCCACCTGAACCTTCAGGCCCTATCCCTCACAGCCTGGATGTTGAAAGCCTGATCCTACAACTGCTCAATCTTTCAACTGAGGTCTCTCAAGTTCTTGTAGCTTCACGAAAACTTTCCACAAGAAAATCCTATATTCTAAGTGTAATAGATTTACCACTTGGTACACGCCATCTCAGCGTATCTCAAGGGAGTAGGGGATTCCCCAATAACAGTGCAAACCCTTGTGAGTCAGTTTATGAGGGTCTTACTACAACTTAAGCCCCCTCTACGGCCACCAGTTACCGAATGGGACCTAAATATAGTACTTACAAGACTCATGTGTTCCCCATTTGAGCCTTTGCACTCCTGCGATGTTAAATTTCTTACATGGAAAGTTCTCGTCCTAGTAGCCATTACATCTGCGCGAAAGGTCAGTGAGTTACAAGCACTTGTCACATACTCACCCTATACAAGGTTCCTCCATGATCGAGTGGTCCTCCGTACTTACCCTAAATTCCTTCCCAAGGTGGTAACCGACTTTCACCTGAATCAGTCTGTAGTCTTACCCACCTTTTTCCCAAGTCCTCACTTTCACCAGGGCGAGAGAGTTTTACACATCTTGGACTGTAAACACGCACTTGCATTTTACCTAGACCGCACTGCAGTCCACAGGAAATCCACCCAACTCTTTGTTTCTTTCGATAAAAACAAACCAGGAGTTGTAGTGGGCAAGCAAACACTCTCCAACTGGCTAGCAGACTGTATCGAATTCTACTATGAGAAAGCAGGCCTTCCTTTTCAGGGAAGAGCCATGGCAACATCAGTAGAACACTATTGTTCAGTACCGATTGCTGACATCTGTAAAGCTGCAACATGGAGCTCTCTCCACACATTTGCAGCACATTACTGCCTAGACAAGGAAGGACGTCAAGACTCTGCCTTTGGCTAATCTGTCTTGAAGAACTTATTTCCAGTATAATTCCTACTCCTTCCATTTCCATCTGCTGTGATATTCAGGCTGCCTCATTTTTCCCCAACAGTACACCAGTTGTTGTGCCTGTTGCACAAGTTGTATGCTGTTGGTCCAAATTATATATGAGTCAGCCTGTAGCTTGCTAATCACCCACATGTGAGGACTAGCATCCTGCTTGTCCTGGGATAACACCTGTTATAGGTAAGCAACTCTGCTTACTCCCAGGACAAGCAGGATGATAGTCCTCAAATATGGGTGACGTCACTGATGGAGCCCTATCACGGAAAACTTTCTGTCAAAGTTTCTAGAAACTTTTGATTGGCATCCTGAGCCCACTGAGCATGCCCAGCATGCCATGATCCCTCGAGCCACAGGGGTCTCCCTTCAGTCTTCTTTTTTCCTTGCTGTTGTTAGCCTCGCGGTTATAGGAGCCCTATGTGGTGAATATTCACTACACAAAAAAGTTTAAAAAATTGGGGAAAAAATTACACCGCCATAGGGGGTCTCCATTTTTCTACTGTCGGTAAGTGTTTAAAATTTTCTCACAGGACAAGCAGGATGGTAGTCCTCACATATGGGTGACATCATCAGGATGGAGCCCAATCACAGAAAACTTCTATCAAAGTTTCCAGAACTTTGACTGGCCCCTACTGGGCATGCCCAGCATGGCACTTACCCTGCAGCCAGCAGGGGTCCCCCTTCAGTCTTCTTTTTTCTGCACAGCAGTAGCCTCGCGGTTTAGGAGCTCTGAAGAGATTCCTGACAGGAATTTTCCTCACGGAATTAATTAAATTTAAATTGCCCCACAGGGGTCCCTCCTTTAACTTTTCTCAGGCCGCGGTACCCCAGTAAGTTTTTGACCATCTTCCGTCGATTACCGTCAAGTTTGGCCGTCGCGGCCTACTGTCCGTCGACTGTACCACGGCTCGATTTTTTTCTATGGCCATGGCGTCGGGGTTTCGTCGGTGCCCGGACTGTACTCACACCATGTCTATCACAGACCCTCATGGAGTCTGTGTAATGTGTTTAGGCCATGAGCATGATGTCCTGACTTGCACCAAATGTGCCGTCATGACACCAAAAGGTCGCAAAGCCAGAATGGAGAAGATGGAACTCCTCTTTCGTGCTCAAACCCCGACGCCGTCCATTGCATCGACGTCATCGGAACCAGCACCATCGACATCGAGACAGCATCATCCACCGTCCGGTGACCATCCGCCATCGATGTCTTCATGGCCATCGATGCCTGCTACTCCCCCTCAGGATCGAGGGGATCGCAGGGAGAAATATCGCCATCGACATCGTAGGACTTGGACAGTCGAGGGAGCGAAATCATCAACCTCGCCACGGTCCGAGCCACCGTCGAAGAAGCCCCATCCAGGAACGGCACCGACCATTCCTGTGACTGGTGCATCGAGGCCACCCTCACCCGATTGGGGTTTAGGAGTTGCGATTCCGCGTGTAAAGGTGGTCCCTCCGACTGTGCCTCTGCCTCCCTCTTCTGTCACGGAGCCGGGGCTGCTTGCTCTAGGTCTCCGGGAAGAACTGGACCGGCTGGTCCAGGAGGCCACCGACAAGGTGATGCAATGACTCCAGGTCCCTTTGGCACCGACACCGGCACCGATTGTGGAACCGGTCAGCGACTCGATTCCAGCAGCGCTGGCACCGCTGCTATCCCAGATGGAAGCGCTCATAACCGCCCTTCCACCGGTGGTTCCCGGGTCTCCGATGGCTCCGGTGCGCTTCCCGTTGACAGCTTCATCGGGAGGAGAAACACCGTTCTGCATCCCTCCTTTGGGAGTTTTGCCTCAGCCATCGATGCCAATTCGTTCCTCGCCACCGATTCATTTATCGGGGGCGATACGTACATCGGCGCCATCGATGCCTTCGATACCGGCACCGATGCCCTCCATGCCGTCCACGGTGCCCCCGGCGATTCCTTTGATTTTCTCGGAGCCTTCAGGTATCCAACCCCCTTCTTGTCCTACAGGTCAGTCTGCTGATCCTTATGACACCTGAGGTGATAATATTTCTTCAGGCACTGATGACTTACCTTCACCTCCCTCTCCTACTGAAAGTAGAAAGCGTTCTCCTCCAGAGGACCTTTCTTTCATTACTTTTGTGAAGGAAATGTCTGAGTTGGTCCCTTTTCAGCTTCAGACGGAGCAGGATGATAGGCACCAGATGATGGAGTTGCTCCAGTTCCTGGATGCCCCTAAAGTGATCACTTCTATTCCCATTCATCAAGTTCTTCTTGACCTCCTCAAAAAGAATTCGGAAAACCCTGGATCCATTGCCCCAGTCCATAGAAAAGCTGACACTACCTATTTAGTGCAGTCAGCCCCCGGCTTTCAAAAATCTCAGCTCGACCACCACTCAGTTGTGGTAGAATTGGCTCAAAAGAAAGCAAAAAGGACGAAGCCTCACTAATCTACCCCTCCTGTTAAGGAACACAAGTTCCTAGACAATATTGGTCGACGAGTGTTCCAAGGGGCCATGCTCATCTCTAGAATTGCTGTTTACCAGCTGTATATGACCTAATACAATAGGGTCATCTTCAAACAGGTACAGGACTTCTCTGAAACCCTGCCTGAACAATTCCAAGACCAGCTTCAAATCCTTGTCAACAAGGGGTTTGAGGCAGGAAAGCATGAGATAAGAACAGCTTACGATATCTTCGACACCTCTACTAGAGTGTTTGCAGCTGCCATTTCGGCAAGACGATGGGCCTGGCTCAAATCCTCTGACCTTCGCCCAGAAGTACAAGACAGGCTATCTGACCTACCATGTGTAGGAGACAATCTGTTCGGTGAGCACATCCAGCAAATGGTGGCTGAATTAAAGGACCATCATGAGACCCATAAACAGCTCTTATCGATACCTTCCGACTTCCCCTTAAGACAGCCCTTCCGGAAGGACTCTAAGAAGTCATTCTTCCGTCCAAGGAAGTACTATCCTCCACCAGCAAGATCCCGAACTACGAGACCTTATCAAAAGCCTCAGCCTCGCCAAACCCGAAAGCAAAAGCCACAAGCAGCTCCCCAGCCGGGGCCTGCTTCAGGTTTTTGACTTTCACTTGGAGAGCAGCAGCCTGATTCCTCTGCCAAGCATACCAGTGGGAGGTCGATTGTGCCACTTTCATAACATGTGGCAATCAATCACAACCGACCAATGGGTGCTAGCAATCATTGCTCAGGGTTACCACCTAAACTTTCTTGCTTTTCCACCGGACTCACCACCTCTGCAGGCGTGGAGAGTATCCGACCACTCTGTCCTTCTGGAGCAGGAGGTTTCCCTTCTTCTCCAGTTAAGAGCAATAGAACCCATCCCACTCTCGCAGCAAGGCCTAGGGTTCTATTCCCGGTACTTTTTGATCCCCAAAAAATCCGGGGGCTTCGTCCAATTCTGGACCTACGTGCTCTCAACAAGTACCTTCAGCGGGAAAAGTTCAAGATGGTAACCTTGGGCTTGCTTCTACCTCTTCTACAAAGAGGAGACTGGCTCTGCTCTCTGGACCTCCAGGACGCATACACACACATTGCGATCACTCCAACTCATCGCAAGTACCTCAGGTTTTTGGTAGGCCTGAAGCACTATCAATATCAAGTGCTTCCCTTCGGCCTAGCGTCTGCACCACGAATCTTCACAAAATACCTCGTAGTTGTAGCAGCTTTCCTCAGGAAAGAAGGTGTGCACGTCTACTAGAGATGTGTATCGTGTGATCGATCGTCTTAACGATCGATTTCGGCTGGGGGGGAGGGAATCGGATCGTCGCGGTTTTCTTTTTTAAAATATCGTGTAAATCGTAAATCGGGGGAGGGCGGGAAAACCGGCACACTAAAACATCCCTAAAACCCACCCCGACCCTTTAAAATAAATCCTCCACCCTCCCGAACCCCCCCAAATGTTTTAAATTACCTGGGGTCCAGTGGGGGGGTCCCGTTGTGATCTTCCACTCTCGGGCCACGAGTGCGTTGATAGAAAATGGTGCCAGCGCTACCTTTGCCCTGTCATATGACAGGGCAAAGGTAGTGCTGGCTGGTAGCAGCTGGCTGGTAGCAGCCTTATGGCCGGTGACATTTTGCCGTACGGCAATATGGCCATATGGCCGGCGCCATTTTGCAAAATTTTGAAAAATGGCGCCGGCCGTATGGCCATATTACGGCAACACGATTCGAGTGCAAGAGGTCGTTCCCGGACCCCCGCTGGACTTTTGGCAAGTCTTGTGGGGGTCAGGAGGCCCCCCCAAGCTGGCCAAAAGTCCCTGGGGGTCCAGCGGGGGTCCGGGAGCGATCTTCTACGCTCGTGACGTCATATGACAGGGCAAAGGTAGCGCCGGCGCCATTTTCTATCAACGTACTTGTGGCCCGAGAGTGGAAGATCACAACGGGACCCCCCCACTGGACCCCAGGTAATTTAAGACATTTTGGGGGGGTTCGGGAGGGTGGGGGATTTATTTTAAAGGGTCGGGGTGGGTTTTAGGGATGTTTTAGTGTGCCGGTTTTCCCGCCCTCCCCCTCCCCTCCCCCTTCCCCCGATTTACGATTTTTGACGATAAATCGGGGGAATTCCTATTAAATATCGCCTTTAACGATTTTTGACGATTTAAAATATATCGGACGATATTTTAAATCGTCAAAAAACGATTCACATCCCTAACGTCTACTCCTATCTGGACGACTGGTTAATCAGGGCTCCAACCCAGCAAGCCGCTCAGTCGTCCCTCGATTTCACCCTACACACTCTTATTTCTCTAGGATTTCTTGTCAATTATGGGAAATCCTATTTAATCCCATCTCAAAACTTGTTGTTCATTGGGGCAGACTTGGACACTTTACAGGCAAAAGCCTTTCTACCTCGACAACGAGCGCTAACCCTCGTGGCCCTCGCTCACCAGTTGCAGTCTCAACATACAGCAACAGCTCACCAATTCCTCGTCCTGCTAGGACACATGGCGTCCTCCGTCCATGTTACACCAATGGCCCATCTGGCCATGAGACTCATGCATTGGACTCTGAGGTCACAATGGATTCAAGCTGTTCAGCCTCTGTCGACCATTGTCCACATCACCAACTCACTCTGTCTGTCTCTTGCCTGGTGGACAGATCAAACCAATCTCCTCCAGGGACTGCCTTTTCAAGTGCCAGATCCTCAACTCATTCTCACCACCGACGCTTCCAACCTCGGGTGGGGAGCCCACGTGGACAATCTACAGACACAAGGATCTTGGTCTCCACAGGAAGCCAAACATCAAATAAACTTCCTAGAACTTCGAGCAATGCGATATGCTCTCAGGTCTTTTCAGGAACGCCTATCAAATCACGTCATCCTGATTCAGACGGACAACCAGGTGGCCATGTGGTACATCAGCAAGCAGGGAGGCACAGGCTCCTTCCTCGTCAGGAAGCTGCGCAGATTTGGGCGGAAGCGCTCTCCCACTCGATGTACCTCAGGGCCACCTACTTGCTGGGAGTGAACAATGTCTTGGCAGACAAACTGAGTCGCGTCCTCCAGCCGCACGAGTGGTCTCTCAACCCCTTGGTAGCAACCTCCATCTTTCGCCAATGGGGATACCCCCAGACAGACCTCTTTGCGTCCCCTCAGAACCACAAAGTGGACAATTACTGCTCCCTCATTCGGAGCGAGCGCTCTCAGCCCAGAGATGCATTCTCCCTCTCGTGGGCAACCAGTCTGCTTTATGCATTCCCTCCACTTCCTCTTCTTTCGAAGACTCTCGTGAAGATACGTCAGGACAGGGGAACCATGATCCTGATAGCACCTCACTGGCCACGCCAAGTGCGGTTTCCCATACTCCAGGATCTCTCCATCCGCAGTTACATTGCCTTGGGAACGGACCCGCATCTGATCACTCAAAATAACAGATGCCTACACCATCCCAATCTTCAGGCCTTGTCCCTGACGGCATGGATGTTGAAAGGTTAATCCTTCAACCACTTAACCTTTCAGATTCGGTTTCTTGTGTCCTGATTGCTTCACGGAAGCCTTCTACAAGAAAATCTTATTCCTATAAATAGAAAAGGTACACATCATGGTGCACTTCGCAGTCCCTTGATCCCTTTTCCTGTCCAATCCCAAGGTTTTTGGACTGTCTCTGGCATTTGTCAGAGTCAGGTCTAAAAACTCTTCCATCAGAATGCATGTCAGTGCGGTAGCCGCCTTCCATAAAGGTGTCGGGGATGTCGCTATATCAGTACAACCCCTCGTTACACGATTTTTAAAGGGCTTGCTCCATATCAAGCCACCTTTACATCCTCCGGCCCTGTAAGGAATCAGGTAAGCGAGAATAAGGTAAAAGTAAAATAATATGTTTATTGATATATAATCTTAACAATTCTAAGTATTAAAAGTATACAGTTCTAAGCACTAAAAATATACAGTTTTAAGCATGTACAGTTCTTAAGCATTAAAAATATTGCTAAGCATATACATCTGTATCCGTGCACTGCATTTCGGCCAATACTCACAACACCCTTTTCATCAGCCTGACTGAGAGAGAGCCCACCACAGGCAAAAGGGGTCCAGTCACTTTGTACGTCTACAAAGGACACGCAGCACTTTGCATGCCAGCAAAGTGAAAGCAGGTTTCTCGCTCTCCCCATTTTGCAGTCATAGCTGTTTGTCTTTTATAGCCCAATGTCAACAAGTGTGCGTGCCAAACTAGACTGTGTGTTTGTGGGACAGGATTACTCACTATCCTTGCAAGCAGTTCCAGTCTAAACAATATCCAGACTCAAGGATGGATGGTCAGGTCATCTTTTCTCCAGGCCGAATGTCAGTGCTGCAGATGATTCTGCAGTTTCCCTTACAGGCCCCTTCTTGGGACCTTAATCTGGTTCTTGGTCGGCTCATGAAAACTCCATTCGAGCCTCTTCACTCCTGTGACCTAAAATATCTCACATGGAAAGTGATTTTCCTTTTAGCTATCACTTCAGCTCGCAGGGTTAGTGAGTTACAGGCCCTAGTTACCTATCCACCTTACACTAAACTCCTGCAGGACCAGGCGGAACTCCGCACTCACCCTAAGTTTTTACCCAAGGTAGTTTCGTTGTTTCACATTAATCAATCCATCATACTACCTACCTTTTTTCCCAGGCCCCATTCCAATCCAGGGGAACAGGCTCTGCATACCCTTGACTGAAAACGGGCTCTAGCTTTCTATCTAGACCGTACACTTGCCCACTGGAAGAACACTCAATTATTCGTCTCTTTCCATCCCAACAAATTAGGGCAACCTGTGAGTAAGCAGACTCTCTTCTCCTGGTTGGCAGACTGCATATCTTTTTGCTACTAGCAAGCAGGCATTCCTTTTCAAGACCGTGTTAAAGCACACTCTGTGAGGGCCATGGCGACTTCAGTAGCACACATAAGGTCGGTGCCGCTTCCTGACATTTGCAGGGCTGCCACCTGGAGCTCTCTCCATACCTTCGCAGCCCACTATTGCTTGGACAAAGCCGGAAGACAAGATTCCATCTTTGGCCAGTCTGTCCTGCGTAACCTATTTCCAACGTGATGTACCAATACCCTTTTGCCTGCCCGGTGGGGTTCAGCATGCCCTCTACCAAATTCCACCCCAGTTGTTGTGCCTGTTGCACGCCGTTGGGTACATTTGGTGCATGTTCGTTCATCCTCAACTCAGTACTCACCCATATGTGAGGACTACCATCCTGTTTGTCCTGTGAGAAAGCAAGTGTTGCTTACCTGTAACAGGTGTTCTCACAGGACAGCAGGATGTTAGTTCTCACAAAACCCGCCCGCCACCCTGCAGTATTGGGTTCGTAACGTTTTGTTGTTTTATTTTTTCGGCACTGCCTGTAGCTATCAAATAAGACTGAAGGGGGATCCCTGCTGGCTGCAGCGTTAGTGCCATGCTGGGCATGCCCAGTAGGGGCCAGTCAAAGTTCTGGAAACTTTGATAGAAGTTTTCCGTGATTGGGCTCCATCCTGATGATGTCACCCATATGTGAGGACTAACATCCTGCTGTCCTGTGAGAACACCTGTTACAGGTAAGCAACACTTGCTTTTTCCGGTCGGTTCTGTTACTGTTAAACCGAGTCAAAAGGTCGTTGATGGCTTTCTGGCCTTCGTTATGGCTACCGGTTTTAAAAAGTGCCCGAATTGCTCCCTCACTATGTCCATAACGGACCCACACATCGAGTGTGTACTCTGTCTCGGCGAGAGACATGATGTTTCGACGTGCTCGAGATGCGCTGAGATGACGCTGAAAGGCAGAAGACTTCGCATGGAAAAAATGGAACATCTATTCCATCTTCAACTGATGCCATCGACCTCAACTTCGACACAATCATCTCCAGCTGGAGCAATTAGAAAAGTCATCCTAAAAACTAGACGTCGGCCGGATGAAGCAGGTGATCGGCCTTCACCGACCCCTGCACTGTCATCGATAAAGTCTACATCTACCATCGAAAAAGGCGTTGAACATCGACAGAAACACTGTCATCGACACCGGAGGCCTCATGATCCTGAATTGGACACGATAACCGGAGTTCCCTCGACAAGTATTGAATCAGTTCCGAAGAAACCTTGGAGAGAGGAGTCTCTATGTCCTTCGAGGCCTTCGAATCCTAGGCGATCCCCGCCGATATCGGTGCCAGGAACCGTGCCTCCACATGGACCTGTGGAGGCACCGGTATCACCTTCATTGCCTCCTCCCGTAGCTGCTCTGGTTTTACCAGCTATGAGGGCGGAACTGGATGGTTATATCCGCCAAGCAGTTTGAGACTCACTCCGTGACATGCCTTCGATGCCAGCACCGATGACGGTTCTACCAAGCGGAGGGGTCAGGAGGCCCCCCCCAAGCTGGCCAAAAGTTCCGGTTGGGTCCAACGAGGGTCCCGGAGCGGATGCGCGGTGAATCAAGTGATTTCGGCATCACTCCGACGTGACGCCGATGTCACGTGCTCCTCGCAAAGGAATACAGGAATGACGTTCTGACTCCCCGCTGGACCACCAGGGAGTTTTGGTAAGTCTTGGGGGGGGGGATTAAGGAGGGTGAGGGGTTTAAATTTTTATTTAGGGAATCGGTGCACGTATGGACATAGCCTTAACTTATGGAATTCTACATATGTCCATATTGACCGAAATTGACCCTCACCTTCAACTTATGGACTTATGAACATAAACTTTTTCTCTGCACATCCCTACCGTCCACCTGGTCAAGATGGTGAGATGGACAGTGAAATGCTAAGAGAAATTAGGGAAGCTAACCAAATTGGTAGTGCAGTAATAATTAGGGATGTGAATCGTTTTTTGACGATTTAAAATATCGTCCGATATATTTTAAATCGTCAAAAATCATTAGGGCCACGATACAATACCAATTCCCCCGATTTATTGTCAAAAAATCGTAAATCGGGGGAAGGGGGAGGGCAGGAAAACCGGCACACTAAAACCCCCTAAAACCCACCCCCGACCCTTTAAATTAGATCCCCCACCCTCCCGAACCCCCCCCAAATGCTTTAAATTACCTGGGGATCCAGCGGCGGTCCGCAACCCCCGCTGAACGACCTCCTGCAGTCGATCTCCTGCCGGCGCCATTTTCCGTATGGAAAACGATTCGCGGCAGGAAATCGCTCCCGGACCCCCGCCGGATCCCCCAGGATCTTTTGGCCAGCTTGGGGGGGCCTCCTGACCCCCACAAGACTTGCCAAAAGTCCAGTGGGGGTCCGGAATGACCTCCTGCAGTCGAATCGTGTTGGTCTATGGCCGCCGCCATTTTGCGCCGCCATTTTGGAAAATGGCGCCGGCTGAAGACAACACGATTCAATTGCAGGAGGACGTTTCGGACCGCCGCCGTTCCGGACCGCCGCTGGATCCCCAGGTAATTTAAAGCATTTGGGGGGGGGGTTCGGGAGGGTGGGGGATTTAATTTAAAGGGTCGGGGTGGGTTTTAGGGGGTTTTAGTATGCCGGCTCACGATTTTCACGATTTTCACGATACTTTACACACCCAAACGGCAACAATACGATTCCCTCCCCCTCCCAGCCGAAATCGATCGTTAAGACGATCGAGGACACGATTCACATCTCTAGTAATAATGGGAGACTTCAATTACCCCAATATAGACTGGGTAAATGTATCAACGGGTCACGCTAGAGAGATAACGTTCCTGGATGGAATAAATGATAGCTTTATGGAGCAATTGGTTCAGGAACCGACGAAAGAGGGAGCAATTTTAGATCTAATTCTCAGCGGAGCACAGGACTTGGTGAGAGAGGTAACAGTGGTGGGGCCGCTTGGCAATAGTGATCATAATATGATCAAATTTGATTTAATGACTGGAAAAGGAACAGTGTGCAAATCCAAGGCTCTCGTGCTAAACTTTCAAAAGGGAAACTTTGATAAAATGAGAAAAATTGTTAGAAAAAAACTGAAAGGAGCAGCTACAAAAGTAAAAAATGTCAAAGAGGCGTGGTCATTGTTAAAAAATACCATTCTAGAAGCACAGTCCAGATGTATACCACACATTAAGAAAGGTGGAAAGAAGGCAAAACGATTACCGGCATGGTTAAAAAGGGAGATGAAAGAAGCTATTTTAGCCAAAAGATCTTCATTCAAAAATTGGAAGAAGGATCCAACAGAAGAAAATAGGATAAAGCATAAACATTGGCAAGTTAAATGTAAGACATTGATAAGACAGGCTAAGAGAGAATTTGAAAAGAAGTTGACTGTAGAAGCAAAAACTCACAGTAAAAACATTTTTAAATATATCCGAAGCAGAAAGCCTGTGAGGGAGTCAGTTGGACCGTTAAATGATCGAGGGGTTAAAGGGGCACTTAGAGAAGATAAGGCCATCGCGGAAAGATTAAATGATTTCTTTGCTTCGGTGTTTACTGAAGAGGATGTTGGGGAGGTACCCGTAATGGAGAGGGTTTTCATGGGTAATGATTCAGATGGACTGAATCAAATCACGGTGAACCTAGAAGATGTGGTAGGCCTGATTGACAAACTGAAGAGTAGTAAATCACCTGGACCAGATGGTATACATCCCAGAGTTCTGAAGGAACTAAAAAATGAAATTTCAGACCTATTAATAAAAATTTGTAACTTATCATTAAAATCATCCATTATACGTGAAGACTGGAGGATAGCAAATGTAACCCCAATATTTAAAAAAGGCTCCAGGGGCGATCCGGGAAACTACAGACCGGTTAGCCTGACTTCAGTGCCAGGAAAAATAGTGGAAAGTGTTCTAAACATCAAAATCACTGAACATATAGAAAGACATGGTTTAATGGAACAAAGTCAGCATGGCTTTACCCAGGGCAAGTCTTGCCTCACAAATCTGCTTCACTTTTTTGAAGGAGTTAATAAACATGTGGATAAAGGTGAACCGGTAGATATAGTATACTTGGATTTTCAGAAGGCGTTTGACAAAGTTCCTCATGAGAGGCTTCTAGGAAAAGTAAAAAGTCATGGGATAGGTGGCGATGTCCTTTCGTGGATTGCAAACTGGCTAAAAGACAGAAAACAGAGAGTAGGATTAAATGGACAATTTTCTCAGTGGAAGGGAGTGGACAGTGGAGTGCCTCAGGGATCTGTATTGGGACCCTTACTGTTCAATATATTTATAAATGATCTGGAAAGAAATACGACGAGTGAGATAATCAAATTTGCAGATGACACAAAATTGTTCAGAGTAGTTAAATCACAAGCAGATTGTGATAAATTGCAGGAAGACCTTGTGAGACTGGAAAATTGGGCATCCAAATGGCAGATGAAATTTAATGTGGATAAGTGCAAGGTGATGCATATAGGGAAAAATAACCCATGCTATAATTATACAATGTTGGGTTCCATATTAGGTGCTACAACCCAAGAAAGAGATCTAGGTGTCATAGTGGATAACACATTGAAATCGTCGGTGAGGTGTGCTGCGGCAGTCAAAAAAGCAAACAGAATGTTGGGAATTATTAGAAAAGGAATGGTGAATAAAACGGAAAATGTCATAATGCCTCTGTATCGCTCCATGGTGAGACCGCACCTTGAATACTGTGTACAATTCTGGTTGCCGCATCTCAAAAAAGATATAATTGCGATGGAGAAGGTACAGAGAAGGGCTACCAAAATGATAAGGGGAATGGAACAACTCCCCTATGAGGAAAGACTAAAGAGATTAGGACTTTTCAGCTTGGAGAAGAGACGACTGAGGGGGGATATGATAAAGGTGTTTAAAATCATGAGAGGTCTAGAACGGGTAGATGTGAATCGGTTATTTACTCTTTCGGATAGTAGAAAGTAGGGATGTGAATCGTTTTTCAACGATTAAAATTATCGTCCGATATTTTTAATATCGTCTTAAATCGTTATAGAACACAATACAATAGAAATTCTAACGATTTATTGTTAAAAATCGTTAAATCATGTTAGTGCGCACTAGCAGAAAATGATACAAATTGACACTTTCCAGGTCAGTGAAGGTCAGTTAGGAATGAATATGTAATCCTATTGGCTGGCTGCACTCTTATCTATTGATGTTACCAAGGTTCCCACTGAGGTGATGGTTGGGGGGATGGGAAATGGAACTGGAAACTCACGAACACCAACAGAAAATGATACAAATTGTTGACACTTCCCAGGTCAGTAAAGGTCACTTAGGAATGAATATGTATTCCTATTGGCTGCCTGTGCTCTTATCTATTGATGTTATTAAGGTTCCCACTGAGGTAATGGTTGGGGGGATGTGAAATGGAAACAGTTGGAAGCTTGACAAAAAAAGTAATGTGATGATCATCACTCATGTGACTAGAACTTGTTTGTTTATTATTTTTGTTAGCAGGCACGTGAAATGCTAGTGCATGTTGAATTTGCCAATCACTGTGCATTTTAGAAAGGTGGTCCTGGCTGGAACTACACAGTTCAAATATATGTGGTAATTGATTGTTGGTAAGTATATTTTTTAAGTAGCCACACTGGCCACCAGTATGTTTACTTTTCCTCCTACTTAACTCACTAGCTCAGCTTTATAAGAAGGGCTTCTCTGCTTGTGTGTTGCTTTTGTTTGGTGTGAGGAGAGCAGAAACATCAGATCTTTATTCAATCTACTACAGTCATCTATTATATTAACCTACTCATTTTTTTTAAATGATTTATTATATCACTGAATTAATAATTAATTATTATTAGGTGGTGGTGAATGTCTGACTAGGCTACTAGCCTATTGTCACTGGTGAGGCTAGTGGCATTTTAGCAGAATTATAATTTTTATTAGTACTGCAGCATTAATATATTCAAGCCTAGGTAGGCAGGCAGTGCACCACTCCAGCAGTCACATCATTGCTTCCTGTGCATTGCATTATGTGCACACATTGACTCCAGCTTGGGGACAAGGCAGGTCTCCTTTACTGCACACATTGACTCCAGCTTGGGGAAAATTGCAGGTCTCCTTTACTGCACACATTGATTCCAGCTTGGGGATAAGGCAGGTCTCCTTTACTGCACACATAGACTCCAGCTTGTGGAAAAGGCAGGTCTCCTTTACAGCACACTGACTCCAGCTTGGGGACAAGGCAGGTCTCCTTTACTGCACACATTGACTCCAGCTTGGGTACAAGGCAGGTCTCCTTTCCTGCACACATTGACTCCAGCTTGGGGAAAAGGCAGGTCTCCTTTACTGCACACATTGATTCCAGCTTGGGGATAAGGCAGGTCTCCTTTACTGCACACATTGACTCCAGCTTGTGGACAAGGCAGATCTCCTTTACTGCACACACTGACTCCAGCTGGGGAAAATGCAGGTCTCCTTTCCTGCACACATTGACTCCAGCTTGTGGAAAAGGCAGGGCTCCTTTACTGCACACTGACTCCAGCTGGGGACAAGGCAGGTCTCCTTTACTACACCCATTGGGGCGGATTTTAAAAGGAGCGCGAATAGCCTACTTTTGTTTGCGCTCCAGGCGCAAACAAAAGTACGCTGGATTTTAGTAGATACGCGCGGAGCCGCGCGTATCTGCTAAAAACCTGGATCAGCGCGCGCAAGGCTATGGATTTTGTATAGCCGGCGCGCGCCGAGCCGCGCAGCCTACCCCCGTTCCCTCCAAGGCCGCTCCGAAATCGGAGCGGCCTCGGAGGGAACTTTCCTTTGCCCTCCCCTCACCTTCCCCTCCCTTCCCCTACCTAACCCACCCGCCCGGCCCAGTCTAAACCCCCCCCTTACCTTTGTCGGGGGATTTACGCCTCCCGGAGTGAGGCGTAAATCCCCGCGCGTCAGCGGGCCTCCTGCGCGCCGGGACGCGACCTGGGGGCGGGTACGGAGGGCGCGACCACGCCCCCGGGCCTCCCCGGACCATAGCCACGCCCCCGGGCCCGCCCCTGGAACGCTCCCGACACGCCCCGAAAACACCGCACGTTCGGGCCCGCCCCCAACACTCCCCCCGACACGCCCCCTCCGAAAACCCCGGGACTTACGCGAGTCCCGGGGCTCTGCGCGAGCCGGTAGGCCTATGTAAAATAGGCTTACCGGCGCGCAGGGCCCTGCTCGCCTAAATCCGCCCGGTTTTGGGCGGATTTAGGCGAGCATGGCTCTGAAAATCCGCCCCATTGACTCCAGCTTGGGTACAAGGCAGGTCTCCTTTCCTGCACACATTGGGGCGGATTTTAAGAGCCCTGCTCACCTAAATCCGCCCAAATCCAGGTGGATTTAGGCGAGCAGGGCCCTGCGTGCCGGTGAGCCTATTTTACATAGGCCTACCGGCGCGCGCAGACTCCCGGGACTCGCGTAAGTCCCGGGGTTTTCGGAGGGGGGCGTGTTGGGGGCGTGTCGGGGGCGGGCCTGAACCGCGCGGCGTTTTCGGGGCGTGTCGGGAGCGTTACGGGGGCGGGCCGGGGGCGTGGTTACGGCCTGGGGCGGTCCGGGGGCGTGGCCGCACCCTCCTGACCCGCCCCCAGGTCGCGTCCTGGCGCGCTAGCGGCCCGCTGGCGCGCGGGGATTTACGCCTCCCTCTGGGAGGCGTAAATCCCCCGACAAAGGTAAGGAGGGGCTTTAGACAGGGCCGGGGGGGTGGGTTAGGGAGGGGAAGGTGAGGGGAGGGCGTTAGAGGATTCCCTCCGAGGCCGCTCCGATTTCGGAGCGGCCTCGGAAGGAACGGGGGTAGGCTGCGCGGCTCGGCGCGCGCCGGCTATACAGAATCGATAGCCTTGCGCGCGCCAATCCAGGATTTTAGCGGATACGCGCGGCTACGCGCATATCTACTAAAATCCTGCGTACTTTTGCTTGCGCCTGATGCGCCAGCAAAAGTACGCCTATTCTCGCGGTCTGAAAATCTACCCCATTGACTCCAGCTTGGGGAAAAGGCAGGTCTCCTTTACAGCACATTGACTCCAGCTTGGGGAAAAGGCAGGTCTCCTTTACTGCACACATTGATTCCAGCTTGGGGATAAGGCAGGTCTCCTTTACTGCACACATTGATTCCAGCTTGGGGATAAGGCAGGTCTCCTTTACTGCACACATTGACTCCAGCTTGTGGAAAAGGCAGGTCTCCTTTACTGCACACATTGATTCCAGCTTGTGGAAAAGGCAGGTCTACTTTACTGCACACTCTGACTCCAGCTTGGGGACAAGGCAGGTCTCCTTTACTGCACACATTAATTCCATCTTGAGGATAAGGCAGGTCTCCTTCACTGCACACATTGACTCCAGCTTGTGGACAAGGCAGATCTCCTTTACTGCACACACTGACTCCAGCTGGGGAAAAGGCAGGTCTCCTTTCCTGCACACATTGACTCCAGCTTGTGGAAAAGGCAGGTCTCCTTTACTGCACCCACTGACTCCAGATGGGGAAATGGCAGGTCTCCTTTCCTGCACACATTGACTCTAGCTTGTGGAAAAGGCAGGTCTCCTTTACTGCACACATTGACTCCAGCTTGTGGAAAAGGCAGGTCTACTTTACTGCACACACTGACTCCAGCTTGGGGACAAGGTAGATCTCCTTTACTGCACACACTGACTCCAGCTTGGGGACAAGGCAGGTCTCCTTTACTCCACACATTGACTCCAGCTTGTGGAAAAGGCAGGTCTCCTTTACTGCACACATTGATTCCAGCTTGGGGAAAAGGCAGGTATCCTTTACTGCACACATTGATTCCAGCTTGGTGAAAAGGCAGGTCCCCTTTTCTGCACACACTGACTCCAGCCTGGGGATAAGACAGGTCTCCTTTACAGCACATTGACTCCAGCTTGGGGAAAAGGCAGGTCTCCTTTCCTGCACACATTGACTCCAACTTGTGGACAAGGCAGATCTGCTTTACTGCACACACTGACTCCAGCTGGGGAAAAGGCAGGTCTCCTTTCCTGCACACATTGACTCCAGTTTGTGGAAAAGGCAGGTCTCCTTTACTGCACACACTGACTCCAGCTGGGGAAAAGGCAGGTCTCCTTTCCTGCACACATTGACTCCAGCTTGTGTAAAAGGCAGGTCTCCTTTACTGCACACATTGACTCTAGCTTGTGCCAGGGTTAGGGCACTGTGTGCAGGAAGATCACAACACCCCTGGTATCAGGGTTAGGGCACAAGTTCTAGTCACATTGACTGATCACATTACTTTTTTTGTCAAGCTACCAACTGTTTCCATTTCCCATCCCCCATATACTGTCAGTGGGAACCTTGGTAACATGAATAATTAAGAGGGCAGCCAATTGGAATACATATTCATTCCTAAATTGACCTTAACTGACCTGAAAAGTGTCGATTAGTGCGCACTAAGTTCCGATTAGTGCGCACTAACGGGAGTTAGTGCGCACTAACTCCGGTTAATGCGCACTAATCGGAAAAAACGATTTTTAACGATTTTTTAACTAAAAAATTGTGCCAAACACAATTTTCTTCTCCTGCCAGACGATTTCGATCGTTAAGACGATAGGGCACACGATTCACATCCCTAGTAGAAAGACTAGGGGGCACTCCATGAAGTTAGCATGGGGCACATTTAAAACTAATCGGAGAAAGTTCTTTTTTACTCAACTCTGGAATTTGTTGCCAGAGAATGTGGTTAGTGCAGTTAGTATAGCTGTGTTTAAAAAAGGATTGGATAAGTTCTTGGAGGAGAAGTCCATTACCTGCTATTAAGTTCACTTAGAGAATAGCCACTGCCATTAGTAATGGTTACATGGAATAGACTTAGTTTTTGGGTACTTGCCAGGTGCTTATGGCCTGGATTGGCCACTGTTGGAAACAGGATGCTGGGCTTGATGGACCCTTGGTCTGACCCAGTATGGCATTTTCTTATGTTCTTACCATCGATGCCAGCACCATTTCCGACACCGATTCCATCCCCGTCACAGGTGTCGATTCCGATACCGTCACCGAGTCCATCGCCGGTTCCGGTTCATCCACCAACACCATTATCCTCACCAACACCGATGCTTACACCAATGCCGGAGCCGAATATGTCCTTCTTGGTGCCGATATTAGCGAAGTTGGACACTCTCATCTGTGCTATTCCGGTGCAACCACCCGCTGCCCTGATGCCTAGACCGATGGAAGAAGAAGAAATAACGAAGGAAGTACCGATGCCTGAACCTACTCCAGGTCCATCGGGAATCTCTCGCCCAGGGCCATAATTTTCTCCACTATTTCCATCGAGGCCACCGGGGAAACCCTCGATGCCTTTGATGCCATCTTTTCCTCTTCCATCGACTCCTCCTCGTCCACGTTCATCTGACACTTGAGATGATCCAAATACTGACTCTTCCTCGGAGAAATTCCTCTCAGAACCTTCTCCGGAGGAAAGAAGGAAATCCCCTCCAGAGGACCTCTCTTTCTCGAATTTCATCAAAGACATGGCTGATACTATCCCTTTTCAGCTAGTATCTGAAGAAGATACTAGACAGAAAACTCTGGAAGTATTACAGTTTGTGGACCCACCTAAAGAAGTCCTGGTGATACCAGTTCACGAAGTTTTAGTGGACTTGCAATACAGGCTAAGGGAGCATCCCTGCATCAAACCACCTGTAAATAAACGGACTGATGCTACCTATCTAGTCCAGCATATTCCTGGCTTCGAGAAAACTCAACTACCTCACCAATCGGTAGTAGAAGAATCAGCTCAAAAGAGGTCTAAAAGAATTAAACCTCAATCATCAAATCCTCCTGGGAAGGATCACAGGTTTTTGGACACCATCGGCAGAAAAATATTTCAAGGCTCAATGCTAGTATCCAGAATTGCGTCCTACCAACTCTATATGACGCAATATCAGCGTAATCTGTGGAAACAAATTCAGGAGTTATCGGAATCTCTCCCCCAACAATTTCAAGATTCCTTCAATAGTATTATCCATAAGGGCCTAGAAGCTGGGAAAAATGAAGTTAGAGCAGCTTTTGACAGCTTCGAGACTTCATCTAGAATGTCTGCCACAGGCATAAGTGCCTGCAGATGGGCCTGGCTCAAGGCCTCCGACCTGAGACCAGAAGTGCAAGAGAAGCTTGCAGATCTTCCTACTGGTAGATGGCCGGTTATGAAAACCGACGCCGAGTTTACCGGCATCGGTCTTCATAACTCGGCGATCTGCCGAGTTATTATTATTTTTACTTTAAAAAAGAAGTACAGAAAAGCATTTTTTTCTGCTTTTCTGTACTTCTTTTCAATGCGCTCAGCTATTAACGCCTGCTCCACGTAGGCGTTAATATCTGAGCGATAAATGTCCGTCTGAGACACATTTATCTTTTTTGCATTGGGAGTGAATGAGTAATAGGCTCATTCACATGCATTTGCATGTGATGAGCGCTATCTCATTCCCTCCGCGTTAGATACGTGTTAAATAGACGCTAATCCCCTTATTGCATTAGGGGATTGATTAGTGCCTATTGTACCTGCGTCTAACTGCTCGTTAACAGTGCACTCAGGATATTGCATCGGCCCCAAAGTTCTAGAAACTTTGACAAAAGTGTTCCGTGACAGGGCTCTGTCTGATGACATCACTCACATGTGAGGAGTACATCCTGCAGTCCTGGGAGAACACCTGTTACAGGTAAGCAACTCTGCTTTCTCCAACACTGCCTTCCACCCTTTAGTAAGGTGCAATCTGTCCCAGGTACACTCCAGTATGGCCCTGTATGACACAGATACACTCTCTCTCATCTCCCAGTGTGGACCAAGCTGTTCCAAGTACACTCCAGTATGAAACAAAAAAATGAAGAGATCTTTTCAGCTTTTGTATATAATTGTAGAATAATAAAGGAGTAACAATATTTATCCCAGGACAAGCAGGATGATAGTCCTCACATATGGGTGACTTCACTGGACGGAGCCCTATTACGGAAAACGTTTTGTCAAAGTTTCTAGAAACTTTTGACTGGCATCCTGAGCCCACTGAGCATGCCCAGCATGCCATGATCCCTCGAGCCACAGGGGTCTCCCTTCAGTCTTTTTTTCTCTGCACTGCAGTTAGCCTCGAGGTGAAGGAGCCCTGTGTGATACTTCACACATTTCTTTCTCACAGAAAAAGTTGAAAAAAATTCTCAAAATTAATCCCCTTCATAGGGGTCTCCCATTTTACCATCGATCGGTGAGTAAAATTTTTGTCGCAGTCGATACCATTCTGAATTTTCTTGTCAGAAAGCCATCGACAGCTGTACGGCCTTCAAAATGACAATGGGGTTTAAAAAAATGCCCAAATTGCCCTCGCACCTTGTCCATCACCGACCCTCATGTTGAGTGTGTCCTGTTTTTGGGCAAAGGACATAGCGTCACCACATGTCCACAATGTGCCGAGATGAGGGCCAAAAGCAGACACTCCCATCTGGAGAAGATGGAAAGCCTTTTTCATATTCAGCTACTTCCATCGACGTTGACATTGACACAGTCATCACTGGCAGGAGCGGCTAAAAAGTTAGTAATTAAGACCAAATGGCGTCCTGATGGCAGCGGTGTCCGAACGTCCCCGACTACATCTCGGTCATCGATTAAATCGACCTCGGGGTTAGAAAAGAAAAGCACCAAACATTGGGAAAAGCATCGGCACCAACGGACTTCTACCCCTGATGTCGGTTCGATTCTCGGAGGGGCTTTGATACCTATCGAGCCTCCACTGAAGAGGATTCTAGTAGAAGAGCCATTGATGCCCTCGATGCCTCTTACTCCAAGGCGATCCCCACCGATATCTGTGCTGGATACTGTGCCACCACAGGGACCTGTGGAAGAGCCAGTTCCGCCTTCTCTGCCACCCCCTATAGCTGCTCTGACTTCACCAGCTATAAGAGAGGAACTGGATGGATTCATCCACCAGGCAGTAAGGGAAGCTCTGTGAGATCTTCATCCATCAGTGCCAATGCCAGCACAGACACCGATGCTGATGCCGGAATCATCGGTGTTCACACCACTACTTGCTAGACTCGATGCCCTGATTGGTGCCCTGCCGATCAGGGCATCGAGTCTACCATCGGAACCGAAGACACCAAGCAATCAACCAATACCAATTCCTGATCCTCGGGATGACGATGCCTCCGATAATTCACCAATGCCTGAGCCATACTGGGACCATCGGGTAATTCTCAACTGGGGTTCCCGATTACTCCATTGCTGCCATCGATGCCACATCAACCTCCATCGATGCCACCAACAAAACCATCGATACCTTCCCATCCTTCAATGCCGTTTTTCATCCCTCACTCCACTCCTCCATGGCGTATTTTATCAGACACATGGGAGGACGTGGACACTGATTCTTCCTCAGAAGATGTACTATCAGATCCATCTCCACCAGAAGAAAGAAGGAAGTCACCACCCAAGGATCTCTCCTTCTCCAATTTCATGAAAGACATGTCAGATACAATTCCTTTCCAGTTGGTAACTGAGGAAGACACGAGACAAAAAACTCTGGAGGTTCTACAATTTGTAGATCCCCCTAAAGAAGTACTTGCCATACCAGTGCATGAAGTCCTCGTTGATCTCCAGCATAGGTTGTGGGAGCATCCTTGTTCAATTTCACCAGTGAACAAGCGAACTGACGCCACTTACTTAGTCCAACATATACCAGGTTTTCAAAAGCCTAAACTCCCTCACCAGTCTGTAGTGGTGGAGTCCGCTCAAAAAAGATCCAAAAGAATCCACCCTCATTCCTCCACGCCTCCTGGCAAGGAACACAAATTCCTAGATGGTCTTGGGCGAACAATGCTCCAAGGTTCCATGCTTGTCTCCAGAATTGCGTCATACCAATTATATATGACGCAATACCAAGGAAATTGTGGAAACAGATGCAGGAGTTGTCTGAATCTCTGCCTCAGCAACACCAAGAGGCCTTCTCTAATATTATTCATAAACAGGTCAATCCAGTAACGAGTGGTAGGAAGAGCTGTGTTAGTGCCCAGTGCACCCGCAGTTCCTGCACGCACAGTCCAGCTCACCTACCGCTCGATCCTGTATGTAAATAGCTTGCAAATGCAAGCTGCGTCTAAGAAGCGTCCGTGAAGCGTTAGGCCCGCGCAACCCATTTTACTGTATAGAGCGCTATACAGCCCCTATACAGTAATCTGGGTGCGCGGGCCTAACGCTTCACGGACACGCTGGTATCTGTCATTTCAAATGTCATTTCAAATGACCAGGAAGTGGACAGTTCTCCGACGCTCGGGATTGTCAGCCCTCTCTCCCCTCCTCCTGAAGCAAGCAACGAAAGCGGAAAAAAGCGAAAAAAAAAAAAAGCAAAAAAGCGAAAAAAAAAGTAGCAAGAGAGAGGACGGGCAATCCTATGCTCGGGATTGCCAGTCCCCTCTCCCCTCCTCAAGACGTGACGTCACATGCCGTGACGCCAAACGTCATGACGTCACACCTTGAACGGCCCAATTGCACGAACAGGGGCCGCTTTCGCCCGTGCAGGCATCCATATTCGCGGGCAGCTGGAGGCAAGGGAGCCGCGGTCGTCCTCGCCGATGTCCGTGTCCGGAGGGGGGCTGCAAAAAAAGTAAGTCGCTTTGTCGCTTTACACTGCCAGTCCTCTCTCCCCTCCTCCCGGAGCAAGGCTGCTTTTCGCACCTTTCCTCGGGAGGAGGGGAGAGAGGACCGGCAATCCCGAGCGTAGGATTGCCCGTCCTCTCTCCCCTCTTTCTCTTGCAACTTTTTTTTTTGCTTTTTCGCTTTTGTTGCTTCGGGAGGAGGGGAGAGGACTGGGGCTGCCCCGGACAGCAGCACCTATGGACGCGGCCAGGGCAGGTGAGTGGGGGCTGGGGGAAAGTTTGCCGCCTACCCTTACCCCTGCCTCTAACGCAGGGGTAAGGGTAGGCGGTAAGTTAGCAGGTTAAACGCGCGGCAAAACGGCAGGGTAAAAAGCGATAGTCGGGGCGCGCGTTACTGGATGGTAGGGAATAGCTAATTCGATTGTTTATATGTAATATACATGCAGCGTGCGGAAGGGGTTACCCGGGGATTTAAGGACACGGTAAGAGTAGGTTAAAGGGGATTGTGGATCGCAGGAAGGGCTAACGCAGCCGGAAAGTGAGTAGAAAGCGGGTTAGGAGCGGGGTAAACGCGGCCGCACTTTACTGGATTGACCTGAAAGGCTGGAAGCAGGTAAGCACGAAGTGCGTGCAGCCTATGACTTCCAGAATGGCAGCAACAGGGATTAACTCCCGTAGATGGGCTTGGCTAAAGACTTCTGACCTCAGGCCTGAGGTTCAGGACAAATTAGCAGACCTACCTTGTACTGGGGACAATCTTTTTGGAGAAAAGGTACAAGATGCTATTGCGCAGCTCAAGAAACATAATGAGACACTGCGACAATTCTCCACTGTTCCAGCAGAGACTTCATCTTCTGCAAAATGCTCAGCCAGAAAAGATACCAGGAAACCTTATTACAAACCACGAAGGTATTATCCTCCAGCACCTTGTGGTAGGACAAGACCATCCCAGAGAGGTCAATCCAGGCAACCAAGGGGATCTAGACTTCAGCCTCCCCCTCAGACATGCCCAGCATCCGGGGTTTGAAAACCTGCCAGAGAACAGCAGCCACTCCATGAACCCAATCCCTGATGTTCCAGTTGGAGGCCGAATTTCCTTCTTTCTACCCAATTGGTTAAAAATCACAACAGATCAATGCGTACTATCCATAATAACACAAGGTTACCATCTGGATTTTCTCACAGTGACCAAGGGCTCTCCACCAAAGTCTTTTTGGGTACACAAAGATCATACCATGATATGATAGAGGTATTTAAAATCATGAGAGGTCTAGAACAGGTTAATGTGATTCAGTTATTTACTCTTTCAGATAATAGAAAGACTAGGGGGCACTCCTTGAAGTTATCATGTAGCACATTTAAAACTAATCGGAGAAAGTTCTTTTTCACTCAACGCACAATTAAACTCAGGAATTTGTTGCCAGAGGATGTGGTTAGTGCAGTAAGTGTAGCTGTGTTTAAAAAAGGATTGGATAAGTTTTTGGAGGAGAAGTCCATTACCTGCTATTAATTAAGTTGACTTAGAAAATAGCCACTGCTATTACTAGCAACAGTAGCATGGAATAGACTTAGTTTTTGGGTACTTGCCAGGTTCTTTGGCCTGGATTGGCCACTGTTGGAAACAGGATGCTTGGCTTGATGGACCCTTGGTCTGACCCAGTATGGCATGTTTTTATGTTCACTCTTCTGCAAACAGAATTATCCACCCTCCTGAGACCCAGAGCCATGGAACCAGTTCCCCGACCTCAGCAGGGCAAAGGATTCTAGTCCGCTATTTTCTCATTCCAAAGAAAACAGGAGGGCTACGTCCCATCTTAGACCTCCGAAATCTCAACAAATTTCTAAGAAAAGAAAAATTCAGGATGGTCTCCTTAGGCATCATGCTTCCACTTCTTCAAGCAGGAGATTGGCTCTGTTCTCTGGATCTTCAAGACGCTTACGCTCACATTCCAATAATCCCTCCTCATCACAAGTTCCTGCGCTTCATGGTGGGTCATCAACACTTTCAATACCGGGTTCTGCCATTCGGACTTGCCTCGGCACCCCAAGAATTCACAAAGTGCCTAGCAGTGGCAGAGGCCCATTTACACAAGGAAAGCATACACGTTTTTCCTTATCTGGATGACTGGCTCATCAAAAGCCAATCAAGACATGGAGCTCTCAACTCTTTCAAGCTCACAATCAATCTGCTTCACTCTTTGGGATTTCTAATCAACTACCAAAAATCCCACCTCATACCATCTTGCCTTCCACAGTTCAACGAAGCAGAACTGAACACCACTGTATCAAAAGCCTTCCTCCCAAAAGACCGCGCAGACACACTCTCCAGATTAGCAAAATCTCTGCGCACAAAGGAAATGGCGACAGCCCATCAGTTCCTAACTCTGCTAGGCCACATGGCTTCCACAGTCCAAGTCACTCCTATGGCCAGATTAGCCATGAGAATAACACAATGGACATTGAGATCACAGTGGCTCCAAGCCATTCAATCACTATTGTCTCCAATTCAAATAACCCACCAGTTACGTTCAACTCTCCTCTGGTGGACCAACATGAACAACTTGCTAACAGGCCTACCTTTTCAGCAACCAGTTCCACAAGTAACCTTAACTAAATATGCATCCACCTTAGGTTGGGGAGTGCATATAAACAATCTTCAGACTCAAGGTACTTGGACAAACCTCGAAACAACATTTCAAAACAATTTCCTGGAGCTTCAAGCTACATGTTATGCTCTCTATGCATTCTAATACAAACAGACAACACAGTTGCCATATGGTACCTGAACAAACAATGGGGTACGGGCTCTTATCTCCTATGCCAAGAAGCCGCACAAATTTGGGATTGGGCCCTATCACATTCCATGTTTCTCTGGGTCACTTATCTAGCAGGCACACACAACGTAGTTGCAGATCGCCTCAGCCATCAGTTCCAACCCCACGAATGGTCCCTGGATCCTTTAGTAGTGACCAGGATATTCCAACGTTGGGGTCACCCAACAATGGACCTCTTTGCATCCGAGCTGAATCACAAAGTGGACAGATTCTGCTCCCTACACAAACAGAGAAACAACTTAGCCAAGGACGCCTTTGCTCGCCCCTGGAACTCGGATCTTCTTTACGCGTATCCCCCGATACCGCTAATAACCAAAACTCTAGTGAAGCTACAACAGGACAAAGGGTCAATGATACTCATAGCCCCGTATTGGCCTCGACAAGTGTGGTTTCCCATACTTCTCAACCTCTCGATCAGGGAACCAATTCACCTGGGCACAGCACCCATTCTCATAATTCAGGATCAGGGCAGGTTGCGCCATCCCAACCTTCAGACCCTATCCCTCACAGCCTGGATGTTGATAGCTTGATCCTGCAACCACTCAATCTTTCAACTAATGTATCTCAAGTGCTTGAAGCTTCATGAAAAACGTCCACATGAAAATCCTATTCTTGTAAGTGGAAAAGATTCACCACGTGGTGCACACAAAAAAGTATTGACCCTTTTTCCTGCCCCACATCATCTTTATTGGACTATCGCTGGCACCTTTCAGTCTCTGGTCTCCAGACTACGTCAGTAAGGGTACATCTGAGTGCCATCTCAGCTTACCACAAAGGAGTAGGGGATGCCCCGATATCAGCGCAACCCCTTGTCAGTAGATTTATGAGAGGTTTAATTCAGCTTAAACCCCCATTACAGCCACCAGTCTAAGAATGGGACCTTAATGTAGTATTAACAAGGCTCTTGCAATCTCCCTTTGAGCCTATAGATTCATGCAATATTACATTTTTTACCTGGAAAGTTCTCTTCCTAGTAGCTATTACCTCTGCTAGAAGGGTTAGTGAGTTACAAGCACTTGTTACATACTCATCCTATACAAGGTTCCTACATGACCAAGTGGTCCTACATACTCACCCAAAATTCCTTCCCAAAGTAATTACTGACTTCCACTTGAATCAGTCCAAAGTCTTGCCCACATTCTTCCCAAGACCTCACTCTCACCAAGGCGAGAGGGTTTTATACACCTTAAACTGTAAACGTGCGATAGCATATTACATAGACCACACTGCAGTCCATAGAAAATCCACCCAGCTCTTTGTTTCTTTTGACAAAACAAACCAGGATTGGCAGTGGCCGACAAACTCTCTCCAACTGGCTAGCAGATTGTATTGGGTTCTGCTATGAAAAAGCAGGCCCTCCTCTCCAGGGACGAGTAAAAGCGCACCCAGTAAGAGCAATGTCAACTTCAGTAGCACACTATCGTTCAGTTCCCATTGCTGAAATTTGTAAATCTCCAACATGGAGCTCTCTTCACACCTTTGCAGCTCATTACTGCTTAGAGAAGGAAGGACAACAAGATTCAGCCTACGGACAATCTGTCTTAAAGAACTTATTTGCAGTATAATCCCAACTCCTTCCACATCCAACCTGCTGTGATTTCAGGCTGCTTCATCTTTTCTAACAGTACACCAGTTGTTGTGCCTGTTGCACAAGTTGTATGCTGTTGGTCCACAACAAATATGACTCGGCCTGGAGCTTGCTAATCACTCATATGTGAGGACTATCATCCTGCTTGTCCTGGGATAAAGCAAAATTGCTTACCTGTAATAGGTGTTATCCCAGGACAGCAGGATATAGTCCTCACGAAACCCACCCGCCACCCTGTGGAGTTGGTTCCGAAACGTTTTATTATTTTATTTTTTGCTAACGCTTATTGCTACAAACGAGACTGAAGGGAGACCCCTGTGGCTCGAGGCATCATGGCATGCTGGGCTTGCTCAGTGGGCTCAGTGTGCCAGTCAAAAGTTTCTAGAAACTTTGACAGAAAGTTTTCCGTGATAGGGCTCCGTCCAGTGACGTCACCCATATGTCCTTGGATAACACTTTTTACAGGTAAGCAATTTATATATATATATATATATATATATATATATACACATATATTAGAGATGTGAATTGTGTGCCAGATCGTCTTAACGATCAGATTCGGCTGGGGGGGGGGGGGGGGGTGGAAATCTGATCGTTAAGATATGTGAATTGGAATCGTTTCCGATTCCAATTCACATCGCTAATTGTTTTTTTAGGGAGGCCCGCGCCGCTAAAAAAAACAAACCCACCCGACCCTTTAAATCGACCCCACCCTCCCGACCCCCCCAAAACCTTTTAAAATTACCTGGTGGTCCAGGGGGGCCTCGGGGAGAGATCCAGGGGGGGCCTCGGGGAGAGGAGAGATCCAGGGGGGCCTCGGGGAGAGATTTCCCGTTCCCAGGCATCAGCTGTTCTAAAAAAAAATGGCGCCGATGCCCCTTTGCCCTTACCATGTGACAGGGTATCCGTGCCATTGGCCGGCCCCTGTCACAAGGTAGGAGCACTGGATGGCCGGCGCCATCTTTAAAGATGGCGCCGGCCATCTTTATTCATCAGCCCCTATTATAGAGTATAGTATAATAGGGGCTGATGAGTAAAGATGGCCATCTTTAAAGATGGCGCCGGCCATCTTTACTCATCAGCCCCTTTTATACTATACTCTATAATAGGGGCTGATGGCAGGCGATCTTTACTCATCAGCCCCTATTATACTATACTCTATAAGAGGGGCTGATGGCCGGCGCCATCTTTAAAGATGGCGCCGGCCATCCAGTGCTCCTACCATGTGACAGGGGCCGGCCAATGGCACGGATACCCTGTCACATGGTAAGGGCAAAGGGGCGTCGGCGCCATTTTTTTTAGAACAGCTGATACCTGGGAACGGGAAATCTCTCCCCGAGGCCCCCTGGACCACCAGGTAATTTTAAAAGATTTGGGGGGGGTCGGGAGGGTGGGGTCGATTTAAAGGGTCGGGTGGTTGTTTTTTTTAGCGGCGCGGGCCTCCCCCCAAAAAAAAAGGGTCGGGAGGGTGGGGGAGGCTAAGGGGGGTCGATTTAAAGGGTCGGGTGGGTTTTTTTTTTTATCGGGCCATCGGCGCCATTTTAATTAGTGACAGCCAAAATGGCGCCGATGGCCCGAGAGCGGGAGATCGCGCCGGGACCCCCCCCCTCCCCACTGGACCACCAGGTAATTTAACATTTGGGGGGGGGGGGGGTTCGGGAGGGTGGGGGAGGGTAAGGAATTGGTTTTAAAGGGTCAGGGTGGGTTTAGGGGTTGTTTTGGTGTGCCGGTTTTCCCGCTCTCCCCCAAATAATTCCCGTGCCCTATTTAACGATACAATACAAATGCCCCTGACGATAAATCGGGGGCATTTGTATTGTATCGTGCACTCTAACGATTTAGGACGATTTTAAAATTATCTGACGATAATTTTAATCGTTCAAAAATGATTCACATCCCTAATATATATATAATATAATATAATAAAGGTGTAACTATATAAATTGTTACACCTTTATTATTCTACAATTTCTTTAAAAGTAGCAGTATATACAGACATGCCACCACATATACACTTTCACCAAGTAGCCCACATGAGAATATAAAAGGCAAAATATATGCACAATATCAATATATAAAACAATACATGTATCCTTTCACACTAGTTAGTCAATTACCTCTTTCACACTCATACAAGCTAACCTCCTGTCACTTATTTATTCATACATACTGTATATCTAAAACATACCATAAATATATCATAACACAATAATCCTTTTGTTTTTTGTTAAGAGCAGTACAGTTCCATAGGACCAAAAATACTTCAAAAATATTGCACCATTATAAGTTCATAATTCTTCAGATATACAGCATGATATAAAGGGGATTTTTTTTTCAATTCACAATCTCTGGGAACCAGCTTCATCAAGGGGTCACTTTACATAAATTATTGATGTAATTGAATCTTTATGGGTAGAAATCCCTTGTGTGTTGGGGAAGACTATAGTGATAGGAGTATACTACCATCTAGAGATGTGAATCGTGTGATCGATCGTCTTAACGATCGATTTCGGCTGGGAGGGGGAGGGAATCGGATCGTTGCCGTTTGGGTTTTTTTTGAAAATCGTGAAAATCGTGAAAAATCGAAAACCGGCACACTAAAACATCCCTAAAACCCACCCCGACCCTTTAAAATAAATCCCCCACCCTCCCGAACCCCCCCCCCAAAATGCCTTAAATTACCTGGGGTCCAGTGGGGGGGAGGGCGGGAAAACCGGCACACTAAAACAACCCTAAAACCCACCTCGACCCTTTAAAATAAATCCCCCACCCTCCCGAACCCCCCCAAAATGCCTTAAATTACCTGGGGTCCAGAGGAAGGGTCCCGGTGCGATCTTTTACTCTCGGACCTCCGGTGCTTGTAGAAATGGCGCCGGTGCTACCTTTGCCTTGTCATATGACAGGTCAAAGGTAGCGCCGGCGCCATTTTGTTTTTTGTCCCCCGAGGTCAGGAGTGTAGGAGATCGCTCCCGGACCCCGCTGGACCCCCAGGGACTTTTGGCCAGCTTGGGGGGGCCTCCTGACCCCCACAAGACTTGCCAAAAGTTCAGCGGGGGTCCGGAACGACCTCCTGCAGTCGAATCGTGTTGTCTATGGCCGGCGCCAATTTGCGCAAAATGGCGACGCAAAATGGCGCCGGCCATAGACAACACGATTCGACTGCAGGAGGTCATTCCGGACCCCTGCTGGACTTTTGGCAAGTCTTGTGGGGGTCAGGAGGCCCCCCCAAGCTGGCCAAAAGTCCCTGGGGTCCAGCGGGGGTCTGGGAATGACTTCCTGCATGCGAATCGTTTTTCCGTACAGAAAAACGATTCGCGGCAGGAGATCTCTCCCGGACCCCCAAAAGTCCAGCGTGGGTCCGGATCGACCTCCTGCAGTCGAATCGTGTTGTCTACGGCCGGCGCCATTTTGCGCAAAATGGCGCCGGCCGTAGACAACACGATTCGACTGCAGTAGGTCGTTCCGGACCGGGAGCGATCTCCTGCCGTGAATCGTTTTTCCGTACGGAAAAACCAAAGGTAGCGCCGGCGCCATTTCTACAAGCACCGGAGGTCCGACAGTGGAAGATCACAGAGGGACCCTTCCTCTGGACCCCAGGTAATTTAAGGCATTTTGGGGGGGTTCGGGAGGGTGGGGGATTTATTTTAAAGGGTCGGGGTGGGTTTTAGGGTTTTTTTAGTGTGCCGGTTTTTTCGCCCTCCCCCTTCCCCCGATTTACGATTTTTTGACGATAAATCGGGAGAATTGTTATTGTATCGTGGCTCTAACGATTTTTGACGATTTAAAATATATCGGACGATATTTTAAATCGTCAAAAAACGATTCACATCCCTCCTACCATCTACCTGGTCAAGATGATGAGACGGACAGTGAAATGCTAAGAGAAATTAGGGAAGCTAACCAAATTGGTAGTGCGGTAATAATGGGAGATTTCAATTACCCCAATATTGACTGGGTAAATGTATCATCGGGACATGCTAAAGAGATAAAGTTCCAGGATGGAATAAATGACAGCTTTGTGGAGCACATGGTTCAGGAACTGACAAGAGAGGGAGCAATTTTAGATCTAATTCTTAGTGGAGAACAGGATTTGGTGAGAGAGGTAACGGTGGTGGGGCCGCTTGGCAATAGTGATCATATTATGATCAAATTTGAATTAATGACTGGAAGGGGGACAGTAAGCAAATCCACGGCTCTTGTGCTAAACTTTCAAAAGGAAAACTTTGATAAAATGAGAAAAATTGTTGGAAAAAAACTGAAAGGAGCAGCTACAAAGGTAAAAAGTGTGCAAGAGTTGTGGTCATTGTTAAAAAATACCTTCCTAGAAGCACAGTCCAGATGTATTCCATACATTAAGAAAGGTGGAAAGAAGGCAAAACGATCACCAGCATGGTTAAAAGGTGAGGTGAAAGAAGCTATTTTAGCTAAAAGATCTTCATTCAAAAATTGGAAGAAGGATCCAACAGAAGAAAATAGGATAATGCATAAGGGTTGGCAAGTTAAATGTAAGACATTGATAAGACAAGCTGAGAGAGAATTTGAAAAGAAATTGGCCATAGAGGCAAAAACTCACAGTAAAAACTTTTTAAAATATATCTGAAGCAGAAAGCCTGTGAGGGAGTCAGTTGGACCATTAGATGATCAAGGGGTTTAAAGGGGCAATTAGAGAAGATAAGGCCATCGCAGAAAGATTAAATGATTTTTTTTGCTTCAGTGTTTACTGAAGAGGATGTTGGGGAGATACTCGTATCAGAGAAGGTTTTCATGGGTAATGATTCAGATGGACTGAACCAAATCACTGTGAACCTAGAAGATGTGCTAGGTCTGATTGACAAACTGAAGAGTAGTAAATCACCTGGACTGGATGGTATATACCCCAGGGTTCTGAAGGAACTAAAAAAATGAAATTTCAGACCTATTTGTACAAATTTATAACCTATTATTAAAATCATCCATTGTACCTGAAGACTGGAGGATGGCTAATGTAACCCCAATATTTAAAAAGGGCTCTAGGGGCGATCCGGGGAAACTACAAACCATTTAGCCTGACTTCAGTACCAGGAAAAATATCAAAATCACAGAACATATAGAAAGACATGGTTTAATGGAACAAAGTCAGCATGGATTTACCCAAGGCAAGTCTTGCTTCACAAATCTTCACTTTTTTGAAGGAGTTAATAAACATGTAGATAAAGATGAACCGGTAGATGTAGTATATTTGGATTTTCAAAAGGCATTTGACAAAGTTCCTCATGAGAGGCTTCTAGGAAAAGTAAAAAGTCATGGGATAGGTGGCGATGTCCTTTTGTAGATTACAAACTGGCTAAAAGACAGAAAACAGAGAATAGGATTAAATGGACAATTTTCTCAGTGGAAGGGAGTGGGCAGTGGAGTGCCTCAGGGATCTGTATTGGGACCCTTACTTTTCAATATATTTATAAGTGATTTGGAAAGAAATACGACGAGTGAGATAATCAAATTTGCAGATGACACAAAATTGTTCAGAGTAGTTAAATCACAAGCAGATTGTGATAAATTGCAGGAAGACCTTGTGAGACTGGAAAATTGGGCATCCAAATGGCAGATGAAATTTAATGTGGATAAGTGCAAGGTGATGCATAAAGGGAAAAATAACCCATGCTATAGCTACAGAATGTTAGGTTCCATATTAGGAGCTACCACCCAAGAAAGAGATCTAGGCGTCATAGTGGATAACACATTGAAATCATCGGTTCAATGTGCTGCGGCAGTCAAAAAAGCAAACATAATGTTGGGAATTATTAGAAAGGGAATGGTGAATAAATGGAAAATGTCATAATGCCTCTGTATCGCTCCATGGTGAGACCGCATTTTGAATACTGTGTACAATTCTGGTCGCCGCATCTCAAAAAAGATATAGTTGCGATGGAGAAAGTACAGAGGAGGGCGACCAAAATAATAAAGGGAATGGAACAAAGGCTAAAGAGGTTAGGACTTGTTGCGTCCGGTCGCAGACGGCTGCGACCACTCTGCCTTACCTCTTTTTCTCCCCTTTCCCTCTCTTTGTGCAAGATAGCTGTCTCCAGTGCCGAGTGCCATGGGCCTCAGCGTTCTTACACCAACATGGGCTTCCCCATCCACCATTCTCACTCCCGTGACCTCCTAGGGTGTGAGCACACACATCTCTGACCCTCAAATACACTTCATGGCCTGAACCTCAGGGGCAGCCCCACCGCATGACATTAGTACCTCCGGGTATAACTAGCCTCCGCTTCCGCTACAAAATTGAGTTAGCAAAGACTTCTCTTCGCTACTCTGCCTGCTTTAAGCTGCTAGCTTAGACGCCTCCTTTCGCTGAGGGCCTCACTCCAGCAGAAGCTCTAGATATCCGCTCCTCGGGAGTCTCTCACTTCCAACTTGCCTTCGGGGTCCTCACTAAGCCAGACAACTGCTCCTCGGGGGTCTTTTCTCTTATTCATTTCCAGGATATTGGACTATTGGGTACTCGCTCCTCAAGGGCCTATTCTCTTCATATCCTGCACCACGGACCTTCGGTCCCACTATTCTACATCAGGAAGGCGCCTTCACTCTGTGAGTACCTCTACGAACCGGCGCTCGAACTCCACCCACCAGCCGCGGTGTTAACCTCCCTGCGGGCTCCTGCCTATCATGAACATCTGGGTGAGACTACACTTCTGTTGCTACCGTCGCTGCCCAACGTCTCCACTCCACCCTCCTTAACTCTTTGGCAACGCCCTCTTTGGTTGATGGATGTTTGGCTGCCGCGGCGTCATTTTGCCGACCTCCTCTGGCCATCCCCGGACCAGCTAGACGCTGCCTTCCGCCATGTTCCGTCAATCCTTTCCAGACCTCAACTGATCCTTACCTTACTGGCGATTTACTATCAGACCTCACCAACACACTGTTAACAATCTCCTTCACTACATTAATGCTACAACATTGTAAATAATTTGCTCTCGGTTGAACTCCTTCTGCTATTTTCTCTTCTGCTCCCAGTTGTGCACTTCCCTGTTTTATTGTAACTGCAATATTCTAACCATGCACTTGTTAAAGTTTTTTGAATTTCTCTGTGTTTTTCACACCCTGTTAAATGTAAACCGGCATGATGTGATACCTGTCATGAATGCCGGTATAATAAAAAAACACTAAATAAATAAATGTTCTCCTGATGCCTAAGGGCGCGCACACGGCGTGGCCCCGACTCAAGTACCAGCTGTGGCGCGAACCTCAGGGGCATCCCCCTGAGATGACGTCATTATCACCAGATATTTAAGGTCTCTTGTTTTGCTAGCTAATCGAGTTAGCAAAGGGTTTCCTACCTAGCTGCCTCCAGGTATCGCTGTGGATGGGATTCGCTCTCCACATACCTTGCTACTCTGCTTTCTCGGACTTTACCAGGGGTACCCACTCCTCGGGGGCCTCGCTCTTTCTCTTGCTTTTCAGGTCGCAGTCTGGAACCGGTACTCGCTCCTCGAGGGCCTACTTCATTCCAGCTCCTGGGCTGTTCCAAGAGATTATTGTGTGAGTGTTATCATCAAGGTTCTGTTCCTGAACTCTGCATACTCTGCCTACTCACTATCTCAGTTTCTCTACAGCTCAGCCATCATGGGATTGCTGTTCAGGTGCCTGAGGGACTACAGCCCAGCGGGCTCTTCCAGCTCACTACTGCCACCTCTGGTGGTTTTCTAAAACAGTTTAATAAAAGAACTAAGTGTGTGTCTGTCTCCCAACTCTGAGCCTGACTGGTGGTCCCTCTCGGGATCTTCCCCCGTGGGCATGGTCATTTGCCACCGGCCCAAGGATCCACCCACAATTATCATAAATAATAACAGATTGCTAACTCCATGAATCTGGCACAGCTCAATGCCTTCCAGGCCATACTGGGCCTGGCCCTGTGCATTGAGGAGCAGCAAGACGCCTTGGAGGAACTTACTTCAGCATTTCGTCGGCTACACATAGAAAAGGTTCAAGGCACCGCTTCCAGCCATGAAGGTCAGTTACAGGAGGTAACTTTAAAAATTGTTGTGCCACTGGCGGCTCCAATTCATTTTTCCGGAGAAATCCAGAAGACCCGGGGTTTTTTAAACCAGTGCTGCATGCATTTTGCCGTACAGCCATCTTTATTCCCACTGCTTTCTCCAAGACTACCTACATCCTTTCCTACTTGGATGGTAGGACCTTGTCTTGGGCATCTACCTTGTGGGAATGCAAGGACCCCATTTTGCAGGACATAGAAGGATTTATGGACTTATTTAAATCCGTTTTCGATGACCCTGCCCGAACTGCTGTCGCGGTTCTGCTTTGGTTGAATTGAAGCAAGGCAATAGATCATTGGCTGAATTTGCCATAGAGTTCAAACTCTTGCGGCAGAACTCTGCTGGGACCCCAAATGTCTCAAGACTCTCTTCTTCAGAGGCCTGGATAACCGTTTAAAGGATGAGCTGGCTGCTCGCGAAACAACCTGACTCACTGGCAGAATTAGTAGCCTTGGCCACTCGGATTGATCACCGGCTTCGGGACAAGGTGAAGGAACTTCGGCCTAAGGTGTTACCTGGGTTGAAACAGGCTAGTGCTATACCTGCACATCGGATGGTTCCAGTAATCCGTGCTGCTGATAAAGATGGACCGATCCAACTTGGTCATGGACGTTTGACTTCCAAAGAGAGAAGACTTCAGAAGAGGTGCGGCCTTTGCATGTACTGTGGTCAGCCTGGCCATGATAGCTCTACATGCTGCATTCGTCCGGAGAAACGAACGGGCCTAAGTTCTGCGGGACTCCTCCGCTCTCTCTCCCGGTCTCCTTGACCTACGGACCAGTCACGGTTCAGTCTCCTGCCCTGGTGGATTCAGGGGCAGGAGGCAACTTCATTCGCAGACGTCTAGTGGAATACTTGAGGATTCCCCTCATCAAGTTGAAAGCTCGACTACTGATATCCTCCATTCATGGAGGATAACAGTAGTCGAGTAATCATGGAGAGCCCTTACCGGGCAATGTGACTTGCCAAACAGTACCAGTTACTCTCTGCACCGGAGCTCTCCATACTGAATTCGCTCTCCTTCTTTGTACTGGAAAAGGCCATGCACCCTATCGTCCTGGGGTTACCTTGGTTGCAAGTGCACCAACCCCAATTTGACTGGGCATCCCTGGATCTTTCCTGCTGGGGCTCAGTATGTCATGGGAAGTGCCTTAAGGATATTTCGCCTATCATGTGCATGTCTACGACTCCAGTGATGCCAGGACTGCCACCCCAATACCCATCCTTCTGGGATGTATATGTCAAAGAAGCGTCTCATCCAGCAACATCTACTGGATTGTCACCTTTTGAAGTGGTTTTGGACGTTCCCCAACACCATCACTTCCACTGAAGCTCTCAGTGATGTCCCCAGCAGCTCAATCCACTGCTGATGATATCCATAATCTGTGGGTTCAGACAAAGGACATGCTAATCAAAGCGAGTGACCATGCTAAGAAATACTATGATGCGCACCATTCGCAAGCTCCAGTCTTCAAGCCAGGAGACAAGGTCTGGTTGTCAACCAAGCACCTCAGACTTAAACTACCCTCCTCTCGGTTTGCTCCTTGCTACGTGGGACCATTCCCAGTCCTTCAACGTATTGGCAAAGTCACCTACCATCTGAAGCTACCACCTGGTCTCAACATCCATCAATGCAGAAGACGACTTAGAGTTCAAAGTCAAAGAGATTCTGGATGTTCGAAAAAGAGGCAATACTTTTGAATACCTTCTATCATGGGAAGGTTTTGGCCCCGAAGAAAACTCTTGGGAGCCTCAGACCAATATTCTGGACAAAGAGATGCTTCGTCAGTTCCACATCGCTAATCCTTCAAAACCCAAGCCTGGTACCCGAAGAGGAGATCGCCCTTTGAATGGGGGTACTGTTGCGACTGTTGCTGCCTGACGTTTCCACTCTACCCTCCTTACCTCTTTGGCGACTCCCTCTTTGGTTGATGGACGTTTGGCTGCCATGGCGTCATTTTGCCGACCTCCTCCAGAGTCCCCGGACCGGCTAGATGCTGCCTTCCACCACTGATCTTATTCCAATTTCTGAAGATGGTCGAGCAGCAGGGAAAGTGCTAGGATGAGATGCCGCTTGAGGCTCCCCTATCTCCACAGGAGAGCCTTAATCCAGGACCTCCTTCTACTAGTCCTCTCTCCCCGGGCTTCCCTACCGGAGGGGGGTGCCCCCAACCTCCATCCACTTCCCCAGGATACTCGACCGGATATCCCTCAGACCCCACGGAAGGTCAACCAGAACCGGCATCTCCACCTGAGGATCTCTCATACTCCAAGTTTGTGGAGAAGGTTGGACAACAATTAAACATATAGACCCAGAAAATACCCAACCCAAGAGCAGAAGTCCTTGGCATTTTGAAGATATTTGAGTCTCCGTCAGAGCCAATGGCCTTGCCTTCTCATGCAGTTTTAGATGCAGTGATGACTAGAGCATGGGAATCCCCATTTGCTGGCCCATCTACTTCCCGCAAGACGGATCTAAAGTTCCATATGAGGCAATCACCATTCTACACCACGGGGCAGCTTCCACATGCCTCAGTCATGGTGTAATCCACAGTGCAGAAAGTAAAGACATTATGTCTGCATTCTAACACGTCCCAGAGAAAGACTCCAAGTACCTGAATGACTTTGAGAAGTGTGCCTTTCAGACAGGGATGATCAATGCAAAGATACAACAGTTCCAATTTTATATTACACAATACCTCTATGAGTTTCAGAAATCATTGAAACCACTGTTGCAGGAGACTTTCCCAGACCATCGCCCTCCTGACCAGTTCCATGACGTAGAGAAGGGTTTGAGGCACCTCCTTCGCACAATATATGAGGCCTTTGACACATTGACCAGATCCACAGCACATGCCATTGCTGCCCATCAATTGCCATGACTTCAACCAAGCGCAATCTGTGAAGACGTGCACGAAAAGCTGGCAGACCTACCTTATTTCCCGGACAACCTCTTTGGGAACAAGTTATGTGAGAAGGTGACGCAACTCAAGGAGCAGAAGGTGGCTGTGATGTCACTAACATCACCCTCAGGTTTGGTGTCCGCCATGCGCTACTTTCTTTCATATAGGAAACCTTGGTTTCAGAGATGTGCCTACAGACCATACCCGCCCTACCTTCTGCAACTGTATCCGCCAGTTCGCTCACAGCCGAATCAGCAGCTGACGGCTCGTCAGCACCAACGCCTTCCTTGACAACCTCACCAAACCAAGACCCCAACCTCCCTTAACCCCAGCAGGGTTTTTTAGGGGAGATGGGGCCATCTCTACCGCTACCAGTGGGGGGGTAGGCTCTCCTACTTTCTTCCAGCATGGGCGGCGATCACCTCCAATCATTGGATCCTAAAGATAATCAAGGATGGCTACTCCCTCAACTTTGCATCCATTCCATCCCTCCTGCATGTAGTGCGCCAAAAACAGGTCGATGCACAATGCAGGCCTCTACAGGACAAGCTACTAAATTACTCCACAAGAGCTGTATCCATGAGCTGTCTCCTGCTCAGCTCCACCAAAGGTTCTACTTCCAATACTTCCTCATTCCCAAGAAGTCGGGAGGGTTTACGACCTATACTGGACCTGCATTCTCGCAACAAGTACTTAACTAGGGAGAAGTTCAAAATGATGTCACTCAAGTCCATCCTACCTTTCCTTCGCTCCAACAACTGGATGTGTTCGCTCGACCTCAAGGATGCTTATTCGCATATCACGATGCATCCTACATCCTGGCAGTACCTATGCTTATGGCCAATGGCTGCCACTTCCAATACAAGGTGCTACCCTTTGGCCTCTCCTCGGCCCCCAGGGGTGTTCACGAAATGCCTAGCGGTAGCATGGCCCACCTCCGGAGGCAGGGGATTCAACTGTTCCCTTACCTGGATGACTGGCTGTTGGTAGTCCCAAGCCCTTTCATTCTACGACACAATTTACTGGCAACCATCCACTGTCTGGACAGCCTAGGGTTGCTCATCAACTATGAGAAGTCAAATTTGCACCCCTCTCAAACCCTACAATTCATTGGGGCTTGCATCAATACGGACCGGGACAAAGCCTTCCTCCCAGACTCATGGGCCCTTGACCTCATGTTGCTGGCCGACCACCTCTACAGGATCGCCAGTGCCTCCACCCAACAGATCCTGATCATCCTCGGACACATGGCCACCTCCATATATGTAGTTCTGCACATTCATCTCCACATGCGCCACCTTCAATGGAGCCTGAAATCCCAATAGAGCCAGTTCTGCAATCTTCTATCCACTCGAGTCACCCTCACACCCAGCATGAAACGGGATCTGAAGTGGTGCTGACACTGTCAGTGCTCGCGGTAGGAGCGCTGCTCTGCCCCCAGCACATCACTTCGTCCTCACCACCGACGCTTCCACCAAGGGATGGAGCACTCACCTAGTCCACCTCCAGACACAAGGCCTGTGGTCCACCTGGCAACGATCAGAACAGATCAACCTCTTGGAGCTCCAGGCCATTTGAAATGCTCTGCGGGCATTTGAACGCTCCCTGAGAGGAAAGACGGTGATGATCCGTACAGACAATTAGGTTGCAATGTTATACATCAACAAAGAAGGAGGGGTCCAGTTCCTAGAACCTGTGCAGAGAAGCGGTACAGATCCTGGAATGGGCGGAAAGCTTGTCCGTCATGTTGCAAGCCACTTACCTTCTGGGCATACACAACTCCAGAGCAGACAGGCTGAGCAGGATTTTCCATCCCCACAAGTAGGAACTTCGTCAGGACGTGGCGGAAAAACTCTTTCAAACTTGGGACCTTCCTCACATCAATCTTTTTGATACAGAGCAAAACTGGAAGCTACAGACCTTCTGCTCGGTGTACCCCAGTACCTGGCGCCTAGCACAGGTTGCATTCCTCATCACCTGAAAGGAGGGTCTTCTCTACGCTTTCCCCTCCCATATCTCTCATATCTCACACAGTCCAGAAATGTATTGCGGACAATTCAGATCTGATACTCATTGCTCCAGCGTGGCCCAGACAACTGTGGTACACGTATCTAGTTTGGCTATCTGTGGACATACCGATTCCCTTGGGCAAGGGTTCGAACCTGCTCACCCAGGAGAGGAGTTCCCTGCTTCAACCTCTTCACTCACCCTGCATTTCACCGCATGGAGATTGAGAGGATGGTACTCCCACCACCCGAACCTGTCCCCACAGCTTCAAGACATCCTAGTATCCTCCAAGAAACCCTCCACCAGGCAGAAATATCAGAGGAATTGGGTCCGGTACTCTACCTGGTGCTCAGAAACAAAACGGACCCCTTCACCTGCTCTCCCGATAGACTGCTGGAATACCTCCATCTTCTCTATCAGAAGGGGCTGTCCAAGGCGTCAGTCGGAGTCCATCTCAGTGCCATAGCGGCCTACCATTGCCTTCACAATGAGGCCCCCATCTCCTGTCACCCACTCATTTCCAAGTTTATGAAGGGTGTTCTATGCCTGCGGCCTCTGGTCCGAAAACCTCCAGTCCCATGGGACCTAAACTTGGTCCTGGAGCAACTAATGCTACCACCCTGCGAGCATCTGGACACTTGTCACCCGAGATTCCTCTCCTGGAAGGTAGTATTCCTAGTCGCCCTCACCTCAGCGAGACGTGTCAGTGAATTGCGAGTGTCATGGACCCTGCCCGCGGGTCCCCCCACGAGTAGGCACTGCTTACCTTTCTTCACCCGACGCGGCATGGACGCCGCTGACGTCGGGCCTTCCAGCTCAGCAGGACTTTGTTTCCCTGCACAGCACGGAGGCCGCCCGTATTGCCTGTCTTCCTGTGGCCTGAGCCGCAGACTTCCTGTTCCTCTTCACGACTGGAAGCCGCCACCGACATCGCTGATATCTTCACGGCCAGGAGGCTGCATCCCCGGGCTGGATTGGCGGCTGGAGCCACTGCCGTCATCGAGGCCTGCCTCTCAGGCCAGCCCTGCCTCCTGTGTCGAAGACGTTGCACAAGCTCCTGCTTCCTTCCTTAGGCGCCGGCGTTTGTCTCTCTACAGGATTTAAAGGGCCAGACACAGGAAGTGTGCTGGCCCTACCTAAGATTGGACTTCCTGCTCCAGCCCTATAAAGGGCTGCTCCGTCACTTCAGTCTTCGATTTGCATTGGAGTTACTTCACTCTGGAGGCTCCTGCCTGCCAGAGCTCCATCAGGTCTTCTTCGTGGAGCTCTTCTTCGTTTCGTCTCATCATGTCAAGTCATGTTCGTGCCTGAGGTCCCCGTCCAGGTGTCCTGGGGTCCTCGTCTTGATCTTCTGCTTCCTAATGTCCCAAGTTCCTTGTTGTCTTGCTCCTGTGTCTTCAGTGCTCCTGAGCCTTCTGGTCCTGTCAGGCCGTGCTCTCTCGGATGACATCTTTCCCGAGCGTGGAGTTGCCTACAGGTGGAATTTGTTCCTGTGCTCCTGAGCCATCATGTCCTGCCAGCCTTTGCCGAGCTCCGGATGACTTATGGCTGGATTCTTCCCTGCGCTCGTCCCATTCTCAGCATGGTCCGCGACCAGCCTCCTCGGGCTGTGTAGGGCGCGCAGCGGGACAGGGTGGTCCACGACCAGTCCCGAGAGTGGGACTGTGTAGGGCGCCCTGAGAGACAGTGCCAATGTCCTTCCGCCCAGCTTCTCGTCTCGTCTGGACTTAGTCAAGTTCCTCATCTCGTCCTGGATACCATCGCATCAGTCTTGGTATCATGTCAACGTCTTGTTCCTGATGTCATCGCATCGACCCTGGTCCGGGATGCCGTCGCATCGACCATTGGTCCGTGATGTCTTCGCATCAGCCTTGGTGTCATGTCTTCAGCTACCTTGGTGTCATGTCCTGTGCCAGCCCTCATCTCTGATGCCGTCCGCATCAGCCTTGGTGTCATGTCTTCATCTGCGATGCCGTAGCATTGACCTTGGTGTTATGTCTTCATGTCAAGGCCCGTCTGCCCTCGTCCTTAGCCGCTCCATGCCGATCCAAGCGGCAGGTCCGAAAGGGCTCGGAATGGTCGGAGGACCATTCACATTCCAACATCATCATGTTGTTGGCCTTGGGAGCTTGCAGGCCTGGCAGAGGGTAAGCCCGTCAGCCATGCTGGAACATGCCGTCAACCCTCGGTTCGGTTCCGGATCCGTCTGGGGTCGGGTCGAGGCCCATGGGCACACTAAAACACCCGTTTCTTGACAGAATGCAAGGCCTTTTGAGGCCCCTTCACATGACAGCGAGAACTGGTACACGACTCGCCTTACCTAGAATTCTACCATGATAAGGTAACACTGCATCCGGCATTCCTTCCCAAGGTGGTTTCAGCCTTCCACCTCAAGCAGACCATAGCCCTTCTGACCTTTTGCCCAAAGCCACACCATAACAATGGCAAACGGAGACTTTATTTATTTATATTTAATATTTATAAAATATGGAATACACGTGAATACTTCACATATGTGTGTGTATGTCAAATTTTTCCATGTATGATTTTGAAAATTCACCCCAAAAAGTCTTGATTTTATAAGTTTTAACACTAATTAACTCAATACATGGTGAAAGCCCCTTTTACAACAATAATAGCTGTTTAGGATAAGTGCTGGACTGATGGAAGCATTGAGTGAACTAGATGGCCACCTAGAGTGCCACAGGTTTCGGGGCAGCCGCCAAGTTCTTATACCAGCTCAGCTCAGATGAGTTCTTCAGGCAGCAGAGCAAGACGCAGGACCTCAGTAATTGTGCCTCCTATTTCATGCCTGCATGGGCCAGAAGGGGAAGTGATGTCCCATGGGCTTGCACAAGCGGTAAGATGAAGGTCCAATTTCTGTGGCCACAGGAGACATCCATATCAGACCTATAGAGCTAGAAGAAAGGCTCAGGCTTCCGGTGGCAGATGATGAGCAGGAACAGTGCTGGTTGAGCCCATATAGCAGAAGAGTGGAAGAGCAACATTTATATGCACATGGAACTGAAGGTGCTGGAGCAGTGTTGACTGGGCCCCTGCAGTTGAAAGGAAGAGGGGCAAAGTGAGCAGGAACTTGGAACAAAGGAGGAGAAGCAGCGTGTGCCCCATAAGTGGGTGAAGGGTGAGATAAGAGGTTTCTGGACATATCTGGACACTGCATGAGCCCAAGAAGGAGGCTGCCACTGCTGAGAAAGCATGTCTGTGTTTGAGAGAGCATATGTGTATTAGGGGTGTTCATTCGTATTGACCGCATATGTAAAACGCTACGCATATTTTTTTTTTAACTTAAAAAAGTGATGGGGCGTATACGAGCGGATTTCCAACATATTCAACATAGCTATGTTGGATACGGCGAACCGCCATGCGCGCGCTTTCTCGCCGCCATTAGCTGCGAGCTCGGAGCCCCGGCTTACCTCAAAATGGCGGCGCCCCTGCGGTAACCATGCCAACCTGTCTGACCCCTCCCTGTGAGTCGCAGTGACTCACAGGTAAGGGTTGGACAGGTCGGCATGGATACCGGAACGCAGCGAATCTGCATTCACGTTTTCAGAGAAGCACTGAATGCAGCGAATCGCGCTGTCATTCAGTGCTTCTCTGAGGATTTCCTGACGAGCCAGCACTATAAAAGCAGCAGCAGCACGAGGGCTGACGGACATTGTCAGCAATTCTGTGGGGAGGTGGGCTGGGTGGCAGGTGCAGGCAAGCAGAAATAGAAGCAGAACCAGAACCAGATTTGATAGACAACACAGAACTGAACCAGAAAGAGAACCAGATTTGATAGACAACACAGAACGGATTTTGTGTTAGGCAAAAAAAAACAAACGTCCTTGACTGGTTCTGTGCTGGGTGTGCAGTGCTGCTAGGGCTGGCAGTACTCTGCCTCATATCTACGTAAAAGCAAGCTACTTCTGTGTGCACTGCACACAAACAGAGACATTCAGTGCATTGGCAGGCAGGCAGTGAGGCAGTGGGCATTGTAAACAGTGAACATTGGTCTTCAGCCAGTCTGTTGAATTTGCTATTGTTAAACAGACTTAGCATTGTCCTTGAGTGGTTCTGAGCTGGGTGGGCAGTGCCAGGGCTGGCAGTACTCTGCCTCATATCTACGTGACCTGTGTGTGGACTGCACACAGACAGAGACATTCCGTGCATTGCCAGGCAGGCAGTGGGCATTGTAAACAGTGAACATTGGCCTTCAGCCAGTCTGTTGAATTTGCTATTTTTAAACAGACTTAGCATTGTCCTTGAGTGGTTCTGAGCTGGGTGGGCAGTGCCAGGGCTGGCAGTACTCTGCCTCATATCTACGTGACCTGTGTGTGGACTGCACACAGGCAGAGACATTCCGTGCATTGCCAGGCAGGCAGTGGGCGTTGTAAACAGTGAACATTGGCCTTCAGCCAGTCTGTTGAATTTGCTATTGTTAAACAGACTTAGCATTGTCCTTGAGTGGTTCTGAGCTGGGTGGGCAGTGCCAGGGCTGGCAGTACTCTGCCTCATATCTACGTGACCTGTGTGTGGACTGCACACAGGCAGAGACATTCCGTGCATTGCCAGGCAGGCAGTGGGCGTTGTAAACAGTGAACATTGGCCTTCAGCCAGTCTGTTGAATTTGCTATTGTTAAACAGACTTAGCATTGTCCTTGAGTGGTTCTGAGCTGGGTGGGCAGTGCCAGGGCTGGCAGTACTCTGCCTCATATCTACGTGACCTGTGTGTGGACTGCACACAGGCAGAGACATTCCGTGCATTGCCAGGCAGGCAGTGGGCGTTGTAAACAGTGAACATTGGCCTTCAGCCAGTCTGTTGAATTTGCTATTGTTAAACAGACTTAGCATTGTCCTTGAGTGGTTCTGAGCTGGGTGGGCAGTGCCAGGGCTGGCAGTACTCTGCCTCATATCTACGTGACCTGTGTGTGGACTGCACACAGGCAGAGACATTCCGTGCATTGCCAGGCAGGCAGTGGGCGTTGTAAACAGTGAACATTGGCCTTCAGCCAGTCTGTTGAATTTGCTATTGTTAAACAGACTTAGCATTGTCCTTGAGTGGTTCTGAGCTGGGTGGGCAGTGCCAGGGCTGGCAGTACTCTGCCTCATACCTACGTGACCTGTGTGTGGACTGCACACAGACAGAGACATTCCGTGCATTGCCAGGCAGGCAGTGGGCATTGTAAACAGTGAACATTGGCCTTCAACCAGTCTGTTGAATTTGCTATTTTTAAACAGACTTAGCATTGTCCTTGAGTGGTTCTGAGCTGGGTGGGCAGTGCCAGGGCTGGCAGTACTCTGCCTCATATCTACGTGACCTGTGTGTGGACTGCACACAGGCAGAGACATTCCGTGCATTGCCAGGCAGGCAGTGGGCGTTGTAAACAGTGAACATTGGCCTTCAGCCAGTCTGTTGAATTTGCTATTGTTAAACAGACTTAGCATTGTCCTTGAGTGGTTCTGAGCTGGGTGGGCAGTGCCAGGGCTGGCAGTACTCTGCCTCATATCTACGTGACCTGTGTGTGGACTGCACACAGGCAGAGACATTCCGTGCATTGCCAGGCAGGCAGTGGGCGTTGTAAACAGTGAACATTGGCCTTCAGCCAGTCTGTTGAATTTGCTATTGTTAAACAGACTTAGCATTGTCCTTGAGTGGTTCTGAGCTGGGTGGGCAGTGCCAGGGCTGGCAGTACTCTGCCTCATATCTACGTGACCTGTGTGTGGACTGCACACAGGCAGAGACATTCCGTGCATTGCCAGGCAGGCAGTGGGCGTTGTAAACAGTGAACATTGGCCTTCAGCCAGTCTGTTGAATTTGCTATTGTTAAACAGACTTAGCATTGTCCTTGAGTGGTTCTGAGCTGGGTGGGCAGTGCCAGGGCTGGCAGTACTCTGCCTCATATCTACGTGACCTGTGTGTGGACTGCACACAGGCAGAGACATTCCGTGCATTGCCAGGCAGGCAGTGGGCGTTGTAAACAGTGAACATTGGCCTTCAGCCAGTCTGTTGAATTTGCTATTGTTAAACAGACTTAACATTGTCCTTGAGTGGTTCTTTTAAATTTTGTTATTTTAAACAGACTGAGCATTCTTGAGTGGGTCTGTTCATTTTGTTATTTTAAACAGACTGAACATTATTATTGTGGGACAGTGGGCAGTGTTACCACTAGTACTCATTGACATTAAATCCATAATGTCAGGGAAAGAGAGATGCAAGCGACTTAGTGGGAATGGCAGCGGAGGCACCGCAAAAAAAGAAAAATTAGGGGGAGGCTTGAAGGAAAAGCCAAGTCTTAAGTTTACACAGCTTCCAATGAATAAGCCATGCTACTTTGTTGTGCCTCTCTGTATACAGGCCTTCTGACATCACATCCGGCAACGAGATGTGTAGTCTGCTCTGCAGAATCTGCATTTGTCCATTTTATCATTCTTTTCGATGCTGGCTAAACCATCTCATCTGCAGTCTACTATCCTGTGCTATAGTTACCAGTCTCTCATCCATAGGTTTCAATTCACCTCTTCTCGACCATTGCTGTGTCAAATCTTGATTCACATGGATTACTGAAGTAGGTCTCTGTACTTCCCACTGTACTTATGCTTCTGCCAACTATCCTTTCTTGTTTGCTGGTCCAATTCTTTAAAAAGAGTTTCTTGTCTTGCCAATTCTGTAGCTTCTTTACCTTTCTGTACTGTGGATCTTTAGTCATTCCCTCTATACCCCAGAATGATTGTCCTAGCTTAAAGACTGAGACTGAGGATGGTTGCTAGTTTTTGTACTTCTGAACTATTTTAGTATTTGGGTCCATGGATGATATTATGTAGCTCTATAGGTGTAATCAATTTCAATAAGACCCATAACACCTTCAGCCCTAGATATGAACAATCTCAGCATACACTGGTTCTTATAAGTTTCCTGATGGGCATGGAGGAGCTTTCTCGCTTTTACATCCAATTCTTCAAGATATATATTAGGTTAGTCTACTAATCCAAAACTGTATGATAATGCGGGGATTGCAAGCTGGCACTGTTAAGGTACTCTTCAATATCAACTTTACTCTCCTATAGTATTATGCTGAATGTTTCCACCAACCTCTGCTCCTAGAAATTTAAATTCACCTTCCTGCTCCAGTTCCTTTGTATTGCAATCTCCAGCCAAGGAGATGTTTTCAGTTTTACTTAATTTTCCTTTAAGGAAAGTTGATTTAGCATATTGGTCCTAAGCCAAATGTCACCCTGATGTCATCTGAGAAACTCTTCACCACACATGTGCCTGTTCATCCAGCCCTTGTGTTCCTACAAGTGTTATACCTCCATTGCTGTGCCCGTTCATCCAGGCCTTGTGTTCCCACAGGTGTTTTAACCTAGTTCATGTGCCTGTTCATCCAGGCCTTGTGTTCCTACTGGTGTTTTAACTCCATTGATGTGCCTGCCTGTTCATCCAGGGCTTGTGTTCCCCCAAGTGTTTTAACCTAGTTGCTGTGCCTGCCTGTTCATCCAGGCCTTGTGTTCCTACTTGTGTTTTAACTCCATTGCTGTGCCAGCCTCTTGATCCAGGCCTTGTGTCCCTAGCTGGGATTGACCTCTGTCCTCGAAAGATGTGCCTGTTCCTCCAGGCCTTGTGTTTCCACAAGTGTTTTTTTTTTTTTGATATTAACCATTTTTATTATGACTGTTTCAGTTCAAATGGAAATCTTTTTGTATCAAGATAGCCACCCCAGAATATTTATGGGTCGACGTTGCTAAGCCACGACGAGTAGGAGGGCCGCCGCGGTGGGCACGGAAGCCCAGGGCGAGGGCCCGGGTGGAGCCGCCGCGGGTGCAGATCTTGGTGGTAGTAGCAAATATTCAAACGAGAACTTTGAAGGCAAAAGTGGAGAAGGGTTCCATGTGAACAGCAATTCAACATGGGTCAGTCGGTCCTAAGAGATAGGCGAGAGCCATTCGGAAGGGACGGGCGATGGCCTCCGTCACCCTCGGCCGATCGAAAGGGAGTCGGGTTCAGATCCCCGAACCCGGAGTGGCGGAGATTCGGCGCTGGGCTCTTCCCTCTTCACTCGCCGTTACTGAGGGAATCCTGGTTAGTTTGTTTTCCTACGCGGCTTGTATCCCTAGGTGGGATTGACCGTTCCATCTATTGCTATCTGTAATAATATAAATATCGACACTGCGGGTCAGTACGGCAAGAGCGGTATTCAAACAGCAGGCGCTGGGCTATCAATATACAGACCCCTGTGTACTTGGTAGAGGTTTTGCTAGGAGTAAAAAATTGTTGAGGATAATGTGAGTTTCTTAATAAGATCTCATGCTTAGACTGTTGAGGAGATTAGTGATGGCTTATAAGCTGTTGTTCCAAAGTGCGATGGCTTTGTTAATAGATTCTGTTATGGGAATAAGAATCTGAACATCGTCTGCATAGATGTAGTGAATGAGGTTAAGACTAGTTAACAGTTGGCAAAGGGGAAGGAAGAAACGGCGGGGGAAACGGTGAAGCTGCTGCCAGGGGGGCTATAACACGCGCCGCCGGAGCGGCGGGCCACCTGTATATACAATATATACAGCTTCTGAGCAGAGAATTTATTGATGGTGCGTGTTAGGTGGAGTTCGGGAAGGCTTGCCTGAAAAGCCATGTCTTGAGTCTTTCCCGAAAGGTTAGGAGGCGAGGTTCATTTCTGAGATCTCCCCGTGTACAACATTTGAATTAAACAGGCCACTTTATATTGTAATGCGATATTGGATTGGAAGCCAATGAAACTTGATCAATGTGGCGGTAATATTGGTCGCATTTCCGTTTACCAGACAGAACACGTGCTGCTGCATTCTGCAAGACCTGCATGGTCTAATATTTGAAACAGGTAAGCCAAGTAATAAAGAATTACAGTAATCTAAATTAGCAAAAATCAAGGTCTGTAAAACAGATCTAAAATCTTTAAAATTTAAGAGTGGCTTTAACTTTCTTAAAGTTAATAGTTTAAAATAACCATCTTTCAATTTGGCGGCAATATGCTTTTTAAAAGAGAATTCAGTGTCTATAATCATACCTAAGTCACGGGTATAAAAACAGGACTTATTTTAGTGTTAGCATTTCACCTCAAATCTGGAATACTTTTAACATGACATTTGCGTTCAAGAAGCACAATTTCAGTTTTGTCCATATTCAGAACTAAGCGCAACTGTTTAAGTAGCTGTTGTAAAGATAAAATATACATTTTAACAATTTCTAACGTGGCCTCTACTGAATTTTCAATAGGTACTAAAAACTGAATATCGTCAGCATACAAATAAAATGTGAAACCAAGCCCATTTAAAAAGTGACATATAGGTAAAACATAAATATTAAAAAGGGTGGCTGATAATGTTGAACCCTGCGGAACACCTGTTCATCCAGGACTGTATTTCTGGCTACATTGAGGTCACCCCCCACAATGAGGTTCCCCTTCCCATGCAACAAGATAAGATTGTTGACTTCGTTAAAGAATGTCCCCTGGTCCTGATTGGGAGCATATAGATTTACAAAACTATATTACGTTCCATCTATTGCTATCTGTAATAATATAAATATCGACCCTGCGGGTCGGTACGGCAAGAGCGGTATTCAAACAGCAGGCGCTGGGCTATCAATATACAGACCCCTGTGTACGTGGTAGAGGTTTTGCTAGGAGTAAAAAATTGTTGAGGATAATGTGAGTTTCTTAATAAGATCTCATGCTTAGACTGTTGAGGAGATTAGTGATGGCTTGTAAGCTGTTGTTCCAAAGTGCGATGGCTTTGTTAATAGATTCTGTTATGGGAATAAGAATCTGAACATCGTCTGCATAGATGTAGTGAATGAGGTTAAGACTAGTTAACAGTTGGCAAAGGGGAAGGAGGAAACGCCGGGGGAAACGGCGAAGCTGCTGCCGGAGGGGGCTATAACACGCGCCGCCGGAGCGGCGGGCCACCTGCCCCCCCTGGGCCTTCCCAGCCGACCCGGAGCCGGTCGCGGCGCACCGCCGCGGAGGAAATGCGCCCTGTGGGGGCCGGGGTCGTCCGGGAGGCATTCCCCGCCCCTCCCCCACCCCCGCGAAAGGGGTGGGGGTGGGGGATCCGCCGAAACCCCGGTCCGACCGAACCCGCCGGGTTGAATCCTGTGGGCAGACTGCACGGACCCCACCCATTTACCTCTTTACAATTTCACACCCTCTTGAACTCCCTCTTCAAAGTTGTTTTCAACTTTCCCTTGCGGTACTTACTTATTTATTTTATTTATTTAAGGTTTTTTTTATAACGGCATTCATGAAATCGTTCACATGATGTCGATTTACAGAAAACAGGGGTGCAAAGAAAACAACCTAAAACATAAATACACGTGGTGAAGAGATGCAGTTACAATTAACAGGGGCTAATGAACTGGGAGTGTAAGAAATAAAGAGAGATAGAGGAGGTTAATTATATACATGTGTACAATATAAATATACAAGAGTACAATATAAATATGGAGTCCAGTCCAATATATACAGCTTCTGAGCAGAGAACTTATTGATGGTGCGTGTTAGGTGGAGTTCGGGAAGGATTGCCTGAAAAGCCATGTCTTGAGTCTTTTCCGAAAGGTTAGGAGGCAAGGTTCATTTCTGAGATCTGGGGGGATGGAGTTCCATAACGGTGGGCCTGCTGTGGAAAGGGCTCGATCTCTTAAGGTGCTGTGATTAGTGGTTTTGGTGGGTGGAACAAGGAGGCATCCTCTGTAGGCTTCCCTTGTCGGTCTTGTGCATTTGTATAAACGGAGAAGAATTTGTAGGTCGATTATGGTGTGTTGGTGAATGATTTTTTATATCAAGGTAATGGATTTGTAAATGACTCTGAACTGAATTGGTAACCAGTGGAGGTCTTTTAGGACTGGGGAAATGTGGTCTCTTTTCCTAGTGTTTGTTAGTACACGGGCTGCTGCGTTTTGAACCATTTGGAGTGGTTTTGTGTATGAGGAAGGGAGTCCAAGTAATGTAGAGTTGCAGTAGTAGAAAATGAGGGCTTGGAGGATGGTTCTGAAGACTTTGGCGTGGAAGAGAGGTCTTATCCTTTTTAAAACTTGCAGTTTAGAGAAGCAGTCTTTTGGTGGTTTTATTGATGTGGGCTTTGAAGTTCAGTTTATTGTCGATTAGCACACCTAGATCCCTCACATGAGTAGTTTGTAGGTTGGTTGGGAGACAAGCTGTGAGATTGTTGTCAGGAGTTATGAGTAATACTTCAGTTTTAGAGGAGTTTAGTACCAGATTTAGGCTGTTGAGGAGGCTTTTGATTTCTAGGTGACAGGAATCCCAGTATTCGAGGGTTTTTGAGTATGATTCTTTGATTGGGATCAGGATCTGGATGTCGTCTGCATAGAGAAAGTGTATTAAATTGAGGTTGGTAAGGAGTCGGCAGAGTGGTAGGAGGTAAATATTAAAGAGTGTAGGGGATAAAGAGGAACCTTGTGGGACTCCGATGGGCGAGTCGTGGCGTGGTGATTCTTTGTTCTGGATTTTTACCTTATAACCTCTGTTGGTTAGCAACAATTTGAACCAGGCGAGCGCCAATCCAGAGATTCCTATTGCTACTAGCTGTTTGATCGGTCTCGTGCCAGTATTAGCCTTACACGGAGTTTACCACCCGCTTTGGGCTGATTTCCCAAAGAACCCGACTCAGAGAAGACCCGGTCCCGGCGCGCGGGGGCCACTACCGGCCTAACACCGTCCGCGGGCTGATCCTCCATCAGAAGGACTTGGGCCCCCGAGCGGCGCGGGGAGGCGGTCTTCCGTATGCCACATTTCCCGCGCCCGCCGGACAGGCGGGGATTCGGCGCTGGGCTCTTCCCTCTTCACTCGCCGTTACTGAGGGAATCCTGGTTAGTTTCTTTTCCTCCACAGCTTGTGTCCCTAGGTGGTCCCTGCGGGTCGGTACGGCAAGAGCGGTATTCAAACAGCAAGCACTGGGTATCAAAATACAGACCCCTGTGTACTTGGTAGAGGTTTTGCTAGGAGTAAGAATTTGTTGAGGATAATGTCAGTTTCTTAATAAGATCTCATGCTTAGACTGTTGAGGAGATTAGTGATGGCTTGTAAGCTGTTGTTCCAAAGTGCGATGGCTTTGTTAATAGATTCTGTTATGGGAATAAGAATCTGAACATCGTCTGCATAGATGTAGTGAATGAGGTTAAGACTAGTTAACAGTTGGCAAAGGGGAAGGAGGAAACGGCGGGGGAAACGGCGAAGCTGCTGCCAGGTGGGGCTATAACACGCGCCGCCGGAGCGGCGGGCCACCTGTATATACAATATATACAGCTTCTGAGCAGAGAATTTATTGATGGTGCGTGTTAGGTGGAGTTCGGGAAGGCTTGCCTGAAAAGCCATGTCTTGAGTCTTTCCCGAAAGGTTAGGAGGCGAGGTTCATTTCTGAGATCTCCCCGTGTACAACATTTTGAATTAAACAGGCCACTTTATATTGTATGCGATATTGGATGGACATGCACAGCATTCCAGGTCAAACCCTTTTAGAGACGTCAAGCCTCGACAGACAAAGTAAAGAGTAAGAAATTGTTGAACTTGGAGGTGGACCCTTGTCCGGGGGAAACTGCGAAGCTGCTGCCGGGGGGGTGGGGGCTATAACACTCGCCGCGGAGCGGCGGGCCACATGCCCCCGCGGGCCTTCCCACCCGACCCGGCGCCGGGTATTTACCCTTAGATGGAGTTTACCACCCGCTTTGGGCTGCATTCCCAAACAACCCGACTCCGAAAAGACCCAGTCCTGGCGCGCGGGGGCCGCTACCAGCTAACACTGTCCGCGGGCTGTGCTCTCCCTCTCACTCGCCGTCACTTTGTGCACATCGAATGAGCACATCGAATGATGTGCCTGTTCATCCAGGCCTTGTGTTCCCACACGTATTCTTATTCTGAGAGATCTTCTTCAGTTTCCTTTGTCATCAGCTGAAGTGCGTAAGTACAGTCTGAATTCACTAGACACCAACGGAATTCACTAGAACACCAACGATATTCACTGGACGCCAATGTAAACACCGGCTACACCCAACTCTATGGG